>NC_064835.1:50932121-51235151 GCF_024166365.1 Elephas maximus indicus
GACTTCGTCATAACTCTATTATGGAGATTCACCCGTGGCCCCACTTCTCTGTGGTAAAAATGTGTTAAATTACCCTGACAAAACTCATACAGTATTTGGGAACCTAAAAGTTCTTTCTCAGGCATCTGACACAATGTGAAAAAGAGATTAATGGGTGGTTGGGGGTATAAGAGGAATAATCAGACCTCCCCCTGGTGGTCCACCCTGTGGAAATTTAAAGCCCTCTGTGTAGTGGCTGTGTAAACCCCTAGTGTTCACTGGGCCTACAATGAATCTTTTTCCTCAGGTGTTTGTCAGCAGCTCTTTGATGCTGGTATGAGTTATTCTTGAGGATACAGGTAAAGGAGAATTAAGCAATCAGATTTTATCATTCTCCATTCTGTGCCATTGCCACAGGAGAAAAATAGAATAAGCAGCAGGTATATTGGAAAAGAAAAGGAAGAAAAAACATCCGAAGAACTTTAAGTTACCCTGGAGGCATGTTACATCCTAAACAAGACGTTACTGCTCGATTTTCCATTGTGTCTTATTGCAGGTTTGCCTGTTATCGAGAACATTTACTCTAGAGAGTTGTCATTAGTTACATCCACTGGAGTAGAGTGTAGGAACCTCTCGGATACCCACATGACAGCCCAACACTGGCTTCTTCTTAGGCTTGGAGGGTTCAAACATGATTCTGTTGTATATTTCATTTGTTTTTTCCCTTTAGTCCTGTGCAAATCTAATGGGAGGGGATAATGTTGCACCTAATTTTATGAAATATCTGAACACATAGTAAAGCAATACATCAAAACGATGAAAATCAGCTTTAATTTTAAAACTTACTTAGATAAAGTTTAATTAAGTGAGAGTGATGTTGATGAGATTCTCAGGAAGTCAGATATATAACCTGTAAACACTTCCCATAAAGACATTTCTCCTTATGTTGACTTCTACCACCGTAGATGAGTTTGTTTTGAGCGTTATATAAACATAACTATATAATATGTACTCTTTTGTGTTTGATTCTTTTTTTTTTTTTTTCATTCAACATTATGCTTGTGGGGTTTCTCTGTATTTTTCCTTAGAGTTGTAGTGTGTTCTCTTTCTTTACAGTATTCCACTGTACAAAATTAAAGGTAAAAATTTAAAGAGAAAAATCATGAAGAAACTGGCTTTCGAACGCTGTAAGAAAGTATATGAATACTTGGCGCTTTTTTTTTTTTTCTCTCTCCATTCTGGTGATCAGGCATAGGAAGACCTCTCTGTTCATCAGTTCCACCTAAAAAAAAAAAGATGCAGACAAAAGACCCCGAAAATACATGAAGCAAAGATGACAGAATTGAAGGGAGAAATAGGCAGTTAAACAATAGTATTTGGAAATAATAGTGGGAAAAGAAGTAAATTGCAGCAGAATTGGGAAAAAGGAAATGAAACTATCTCCATTTGCTGAAGACATATATATATACAATTCCTAAAGAATCCACAAAAATATATTAGAGCTAATAACTAAATTTAGAAATGTTACAGGATACATGATTAACACACAAAATCAATTGTATTTTAATACATTATCAATAAATAATCTGGAAATGAAATTAAGAAATCAATTCCATTTATAATAGCATCAAAAAGAACAAAATACCTAGGAATACGTTTAAAGAAGGAAGTGCAAGACTTGTACATTGAAAATTACAAAATATTGTTGAAAGAAATTAAACGAGACTTAAATAGACATCCTATATTCATGGATTGGAAGGTTTAATATTGTTAAAATGGTAATATTCCCAAAATTAATTTGCAGATTAAATGAGATCCCTATCGAAGGCCTTTTTTTTTTTTTGGTGGAATAGATAAGCGGATCTTAAAATTCATATGGAATTGCAAGGGGGTCTGAGTAGCTAAAACAACCTTGAACAAGAAGAACAGAGTTGGAGGATTCAAACTTTCTCCTTTCAAAAATTACTACGAAGTTAAAGTAATCAAAGCAATGTGGTACTGGCTTAAGAACAGCCATACTGATAAATCAAATAGAGTTGAGTCCAGATATAAAGTCATACATCTCTAGTTAATTGATTTTCAACAAGGGAGCAAATGGTGCTGAGATAACTGGACACCAAAAAAACAAAACAAAACAAAACCATTACTGTCAAGTTGACTCTGACATAGCGACCTTATAGGACAGAGTAGAACTGCCCCATAGGGCTTCCAAGGAGTGGGTGGTGGGTTCCAACTACCAGCCTTTAGGTTAGCAGCCTGAGCTCTTAACCACTTCTCCACCAGGGCTCCAAAAGAGATAACTGGACAGCCATATGCAAAAGAATGAAGCTGTGTCCTTACCTCACACTATATACAAGACTAACTCAAAATGGGTCAAATACCTAAATGTGCTACTGCGAATTGTGGGTTCGAGCTGCCCGCCGCAAAGTTAATGCTGAGACAGGAGGAGGTAAGCAGTAAGAAGGCTTTATTGAATACCGGTGTTCAAGAGATAAAAGAGATAATGTATTCAAGAGATAAGAGAGATAGAGGGGGTTAAATTTCTCCCAAATTCTGTTTGCCCTAAAGGGTGGATGAGAGGGTTTTATACGGGAAAGATCAGGGTTACCTAATGTTTTGAGCATATAGTCCACAGGTGGTCTTACACATCACAAAACAACTACAAAAAGTCTTTATTAAACTAAAGATAAACATATCAGGCATCTGCACTCTAATCAGTATATTTATATCAGGTTGAAAAACTCTCATAAGAATCTCTTGGATAGTGGAGCTGTTTTGCCAAGTCCACTGTGGCTGAGATAGGGAGCAAGAAAGAAAGCCTTCCTGTCGGTTTGCAGGCTGAAGGCCATTTCTCAAGAGAACAAAGACAGAAGAAGAGAGACCAAGGGCACAGGAGCTGAGATAGCTCCGGACCCCTTTGGAAGAGACCAGTGCAGCTGGTGCAATTAAAAAATGTTTAGAGATTACTTAGAGCGTCATTATGGCGTTAGTCATGTCAAGCTCTCAATCACCTATTTTGAATAGGGGAAGACATGTTGTAAGGTATTAGGGTGTCTGTTATGTTTAAGAGTGGAACAGCCTGCTCAGCTATATTTTGAACAGAGCCTGCACCATTTTTCAGGGACTAGAGATTAATCACAGCTTATACAGCTATACTAAAACACTTGAGAAAATGTATTCTCTCTAATATTAAAATACTAAAGAAAATGCATTTTCACTGCTTCAAATGTAAGAGCTAAAACTATAATATTCTTATTAGAAATTATAGAGGTAAATCTACATGGCCTGGGTTTCGTAGTGGGTTCTTGGATATGACACCAAAAACAAAAACAATAAAAGAAAAAAGTAGACAAATTGGACTTTATGAAAATTAAAAACGTGCATCAAAGGTCACTACCAAGAAAGTGAAAAGACAACTCACAGAGTAGGAGAAATTCTTTGCAATTACAGATCTAATAAAAGCCTAGTATTCAGAATATAGAAAGAATTATCAGAACAACAAAAAGACAAACAATTTAAAAAATGGGCAAAGGGCTCGAACAGATATTTTTCAAACAATGTATACAAGTGGCCAATAAAGCACATGAAAAATACTCAATGTCATCACTCATTAGGTAAATATAAGCCGAAAGTACAATGAGATATCTCTTCACACCCACTGGGATGGCTATAATAAAAAATAAAATAAAACAAGGAAAATAACGTCTGTTAAAGAGGATGTGGAGAAATTTGAGCCTTTGTCTATTGCTGGTGAGGATTTAAAGTGCTGCAGCTATTGTGAAAAACAGCTGGTGGGTGGTTCCTCAATAGGTTAAAAAGAGAATTACCAAATGACTTGGCAATCCCATTCCAACGTACATACTTAGTGAGCTGAAAACAGGCTTTCAAGCAAAAACTCGAAAAAGAACGTTCATAGCATAGTTATTCATAACAGCCAAGATGTGACAACAACCTAAATGTCCATCAACTGGTGGAAAAAAAAGAAGTGGTGTACACACACAATGGAATATTACTTAGCCATAAGAATGAAGTACTGATACATGCTGCAACATGAATGAACCTTGAAACCACTATGCTAAATGAAAAAAGCCAACAGAAAAGGCCACATATTATACGATTCTATGTATGTGAAAATGCATAGAGACAGAGAAAAGATTAGTGGTTGCCGGGTGCAGAAGAAGTGCGTGTGTGGAGTGACAGCTTCATGGCTGTAGGGTTTCTTTTTGAAGCGTTGACAGTTTGCTGGGATTACATAGCTGAACGACACGGTCGACTACTAAAAGCCACTGAATTCTACACTTTAAAATTGTTACAGTGACAGATTTTATGTTATGTGAACTTTACCTCAGGGGGAAAATCTCCCATGGGCAATCTTATGAAGAGTGTATGACGGGGCAGTACCACCACAGCTGCCAGATGGCCCTCCAAGTGGCCCGCGTCACATTTTCTAATAATATGAGGACCCCACCTGAAGCACACACCAAAACTAACAACTCTAAGTTTGGAACTGTTGTTGTTGTCATCCAGTCAGCTCCGGCTCATGGTGACATTATGTGTATCATATACAATGACCAGAATAGATTTCATCTGAGAAGAGAGAGAAAAAAATCCAAGTGGAGGTATCAGATTTTTCCTGAGAGATTATAACACTATAATCACTTCAGTTTATACAGAATTTGGTAGTTGACTAAGTAATTTCATACGACTTACTTCATATGAGTTACATAGTGATGCAGCAGTATAGAATAGAAGGAATAATGAGAAATTGGGAGGCTGATGGCCTTTAACTTAAACCCACAAAAAAAAAAAAAAGAAAGAAAGAAAAAAACTAGCCGTCCTGACTCATGACAACCCCTTTTGTGACAGAGTAGAGCTGTGCTCCACAGAGTTTTCAGTGGCTGAATTTATGAAAGCAGGTCACCAGACCTTTCTTTTGAGGTGCCTCTGGGTGGGCTAGAGCCTCCAACCTGTCGGTTAGCAGCCAAGCACATTAACCATTTCTACCACTCAAGGACTCCAAAATTTAAACCCCAGATCTGCCTCAATGAGCCAGAGTTTTGTCGGGTATGGAGTGGGGACACAGAGTTCTGTGATTTAATGAACAGTAACTGCCACTGGGTGTGAACTGCCATCATGATTGTTGCTTATTATTGTTTTTGTCTATGTTTACCTGCAAGGGAACCTAGGGAACCATGCATACTGCTTTTGCGTATCCTCATTTTACTAACGGGAAAATTGAAAGCTAGAGAGGATAGTGCTGCAGGCTACACAGAGTATAATTGGAAAACCTGAGACTTTTGACTTATAGTTTAGTCTTATCCTTTCTATCTGCCCAGCTTCCCCTTCTAGAACCTACGACATTCTGTTGCCTGAGCAAACAAAGCCTCAGGCAAAGGGCACGATTTTATTTGGACCAACGCCCTGAAAGCTTTTTGTATTAACCTGATAAACAAGTGCATGCAACCCAGGATGCCTTAAAGTTCTTAAAGTTCCTCCTTCTCCTCTCTCTCTTTCTCATCTTTTTCTCTTTATCTCTAGCTTGAGGAAACCCTGGTGGCGTAGTGGTTAAGTGCTATTGCTGCTAACCAAAATGTTGGCAGTTTGAATCCACCAGGCCCTCCTTGGAAATTCTATGGGGCAGTTGTACTCTGTCCTACAGGGTTGCTATGAGTTGGAATCAACAGCAATGGTTTTTTTTTTTTTTTCCTTCTGGCTTGAATCTCTATTAATCCTAGACTAGGTCTTTGGAAATGGTGAGGCTATGCTGCATACCAACTAAAAAGGGTGAGGCTGTTTGGCCATGGCACCCTGTGGTTGTCTGGTGCTCAGGCTCCTGGTCTTGAACTCCCTCTGGGTGGCACTGTGCTCCAAGAAGATGCTGAGATGGGAAATAACGTTGACTGTGTTTTGCTAAATAAACTGCTACTTTCAAAATATTATTGAGGGTAGGCTCTGCCCCAGCTCTCCTAACACCACCATTATTCTACTGAAATGACAACTTGATGAGGAAATAGTGACCTGGTATGTACAGTGAGAAGAACTTTGGCCTGGAAGTCAGCCTCAAGTCTGAGTAATGGCTCTGCCATTGCCTCCCTGGGTGTTTGAGGTCTGAGGTGGCTTAACATCTGACGTTTCACCTTCATGTATGATGCTGATCTTGGGATCTAAGGCAATGGGATAGGCCTTGGGGAGCTGTTTTGACCCCCTTAGACATAACTGATTTGATATTAAGATTAATTCTAGATATTATATTCTGAGACACAGTGATGCATGAGTGTCATATTAATTTACAGTTTTAACACCATTTTTCAATCAAATTGCCAGTGGCATGTTGCAGGTGAAGAATTAGAGATAATAATTTTTAAAATGTTATTATGTATTCTTGATTCTAAGGTGTCTCTGACTATAAGAAACATCGCTGGCTAAATAACAGCTTTTCCGGGGGATGGGGGAAACACCCTTAAATAAACGGAAACTATTGTTCTTTTAGCTGGCAGCAGCATTAATTTACATAATTCAATATGATTTTGAGGTCACTAACATATGTTATGTTTTTTTTAACATAGGTAAGAATCTAAAATTTTTTGAAATCTAAGATTTCTTTGCTTTCAGTTCTAAAAACAAAGTCACTTTTGCTTCTTGCCTGTTTTGTATGGCACCATGAGGACACACTACTTTTTTAGCTAATTTATGCCTGTGACCCATTTAATGCCAATAAAATGAAGAGTAATTTTTTTCTTTATAAGATGAGAAGGATTAAGGTTTCATTTCCAAAAACCAAACCAAACCCAGTGCCATCGAGTGGGTTCTGACTCAGCAACCCTATAGGACAGAGTAGAACTGCCCCAGAGTTTCCAAGGAGTGCCTGGCGGATTTGAACTGCCGACCCTTTGGTTAGCAGCTGAAGCACTTAACCACTACGCAACCAGGGTTTCCAGGTTTCATTTATATTTGAGTAAAATAATGGTTCTTCTTTTTTTTCCTTAATTTAAATTATGTTTTTCTGGAAATTAAACAGGTTTTTTTTGAAAGGCCACAGGGAACCTGTGACAGGTACTTTTTTGGTGCTTTGCAGATAGCGCTTCACTGTGTGAGGATCAGGTATATCGATCTTTCGGTTTTGCAAATGCTTGATCTACTCTGAAAGATTTGACAATTACAACTGCCTTTAATTGTGGTGGCTGGCATGTGTCAGGAAATCTCGTGTAAGGGTCTTCATGACATCAGGCTCCATAGTTTTGGGCGTCTTTTCTCCTAAAGTCCTCATGTTGCAGGATAAGCCTTCCCAGATTGGGACCAAGTCCTGTTTAGCTTCTTGCCTTCTACTGACCAAGAATGACCAGGAGAGGCTCAGAAGTTCCACAAGAACAAAGGTTTATTAGGGAAAAGAAAAAAAAAAAAAGGCTCCCGAGGGAGGGACGGAGAGGGTCTTCTGCCTATGCTAGCCTCCAGTCTCTCTCTGAATGGAGGTTTTCTTGGAGATTACAAGGGGTTTTAGGCGGGAAGGATCTCACGTTTTATTCATTGCTTTTTGAGGAAAAAGGTGGGGCTTTCTGAGAAATAGAGGGGTTAAGAAATTAAGCGCGCACGCATCTGGAATCCAAGGTAGAGTCAGTTTGGACAACATCACGTCAACACTGCGCAGTCTCAGTGGCTACTTGACGAGACTGTAAGGTCACACACATTCTCACAGTGCGTGTCCCGGGGATCAGCTGATTCTGTTCATCTTTGGAAAGCAGCTTGTAGGGAAGATATGTGGAACTTCAAGCGTCAGAATCCAGGATGTGAGTTATCTTGTAACACCACCCCCTATGGTGGGGTCCTGAAAAACAACTTAAAAGAGAGATATGCAGGACGCCACCCCCATAGTGGGGTCCTGAAAAACAACTGGAGAGAGATATGTAGGACTTTGTGTGTCATGGGCTGCATGTGTAGGTTGTCTTGTAACATCACCTGTGGGATAGAGTCCCAGATCAACGGGCCTGTTATTCCAGTCTTGAGGCTGTCCAGCCATTTGTCCCTATCTCAGTCAGAAGCATTTGGTTGCTGTTTATGAGATATTTTACAAGTTGGCTCTTCTTCCAGAGACACAAAATTGTTTCACTTCTAAAAGTAAAACTGTCTTTCTTGTTGTTCTTTCCTGTTTATAATCTCTTTTATGTATTTTGGAGTCCCTGGGTGGTGGAAACTGTTAACTTACTCGGCTGCTAACCAAAAGGTTGGTGGTTTGAGTCCATCCAGAGGCATCTCGGAAGAAAGGCTGAAAAATCAACCATTAAAAACCCTATGGAGAACAGTTCCACCCTGACACGCATGGGTCGTCCGTGAGTCGGAGTCAACTCAATGGCAACTGGTTAGTTTTTATATATTTTACTTTTGGTATTCCATCTCAGTGTAATTTTGGGAAACATATTTTCCATGACGAAATCCAAATTTAAGTTATAATTCAATTGTATGCGGTGACAGCCGTGCAAGTAACTGAACTGAGGTCATAGTCTCATAAACGAAACAACCAAACCCATTGCCGTTTTGTCAATTCTGACTCATAGCGACCCTATAGGACAGAGTAGAACTGCTCACAGAGTTTCCAAGGAGCAGCTGGTGGATTCAAACTGTCGATTTTTTTTGGTTAGCAGCGGAACTCTCAACCACTGTGCCACCAGGGCTCCAATATTCTCATAAGCAGGTACCTTTTCACATGGCAAAATTCATGCATGGACAACCCTGAGGCCTGCACCAGCACTTCGTCTTTTTTTCTGGGGAAGCAACATTCTATTTTCACGGGAACTGGTTTGAGTATAGCAGAAAGATGAGGAAAAGAATGTTTTAAAATTAAGAACACTATATGAATGTGTGCATGTGTGGGGAGTATTTACTGCTTTTTTTTTCTTTTTCTTCTTATTCAGGAAACTGCCTTAAATATAAGGCGTGATGTTAAACTTGGAAAATGGCAACATTGCAGGCCTCTGAGCATTATAATGGAGCAGGGCTCACTTCAGGGAAAATGGCGCAATGCTCTGTCATTTGTAACTTGCCTTGTAGGATCTAACTTCCTTTTTCATGAAACATGCACATTCCACTTCTGAAATAATCTGTTATAAATTTCAGTGTTTTACTTTCTAATTTATGCAATTCACAACCACCCACAAACTCTGCGTAGGCCTCGACTTGTAATCAAATAGCTTCAGAACTTGATATTGGGGACTTGGTGTAATTAGTGTATTTCTTTTGAAGCTGTGATCTTATATACTTGCTTGCCATCCTTTTTCCAGGTTTCCATTTGGGCTGTTACTGCACTAAACACTTATTTCTAATCCTGGAAAAGTTAAAATAAACTGAAAAAGCAAGATATAGCACTACAAATTCAAGTGGGGGGAAAAAAATACAAGGTAGCTGAAATATACAGCATCACGGACCTGAAGAATAACAGCCCTGTTCCATGTCTGGTAGTCCCTGCTTTCCAAGGTTTAGGCAGTATCTCACCTTCTCTTCACAGTTTCTAAGCTTCCACCAAATGTAATTTGAAGATGCTCAAAAGTGTTCACACAGTTCACCCTAGCCCCATGTGAGAAGAGAAGAAATGCTATGTTTCCAGAGTGATAATGCCACGCTGATGAACCTATCACAAAAAATAACAACAACAACAACGACGAAGGAGAAAATACCTAAACCAAGTTTGTTTGCCTTTTAAAATACTCTGGAAGTAAATGAAGACAACCCGTTGCTTTCAAGCTGATTCTGACTCATAGCAACCCTATAGGACAGGGTAGAACTGCCCCATAAGGCTTCCAAAGCTGTATTCTTTACAGAAGGAGCCCAGGTGGCACAATGGTTAAGCGCTCAGCTGCTAATCATAAAAGGTTGGAGGTGTGGAACATAGGGACTTATTAAGAAAAGGAACAGAGGGGCCCCCAAATCTGCAAACAAGGTAACAAGAAATGGGCCAGGGCACAGAAACAAAGCCATTCCCCAGAACAATGGGGCAGGGTATCTAAAAATAGCTCACAAACTTTAAAGTTGCCTTTCAGAAGCAGCTGGAGAGAACCAGGCCCAGGGACATACACAGAACATCCAGCTGTGACCCTGCATGACCTTCCACCAGGGGTAGTGAGGGGCTACAGCCCCAGGCAGGGAATTGAACCCAGAGAGCGAGATATTGCGCAGGTGCGACACCCCCACAATAAGTCCTGCTACGAATCCCAGAGGCCTCCAGGACAGGAGCCATCTTAGAAAGCTGCTGCACCCACACCTTAGTTAACATATCCCCGCCTATGTCTGTGAATAAACATGAATCTTTCCCAGTCCAAGAACTTAAAAAAACACTCAGGCCCGTCCTTTGTTCTGTGAGATGGGGGTGTGCATTGCTCTAGGCCTTCCTTGTCTCCACTTGCAAGCCTCTTCAAAAAGCTTCGCTCCTGTGGAAAACTCTACGTGCCTTACCTGTTCATTCTTGACCAGTGAGAGGCAAGAACCTTATTCCGGTAATACTCTGATTGGCAGGCTAACTGGAAATGGACATCTGTTGGTTTTCTCTGGTTGGTCCTGGATTGGAATTTGTGCCAAAATTTAAGAAAGTTGACAGTTATAGACCAAGTCCTGACGATTTTGGGACAATTGTTGGAGAAGTTGTGGTTTGGCTTCCCAGGCTGATTGCTGCAAAGGGTGTAGGTCAGAGTTCAATTTTCATATATGGTGGAATCATTGTCTGTTTTTATACACAGTCTCTCATGCATATCCATGTAATTTAACATCTGCCAAAAATTTCCCACAGTGGCTTTGATATTATAATCGATGAAAGGAAAACAAATAAATAGCCCACAAACTTTTCAATAAGTACCTTTCAAATTTCCTTTTAGCTGTGTTTGATCTGGTGATGAAAAAGGATGGAAGATTGGGATGCAGTTTCATTTAAAAGCAAATTTTGGGACCTGTGATACTTGGCATCAAATAAAGTATACAAATGTGCAATTAACTTTCACAAGCTCAGCTAAAACACTCTATTTGGAGCTTTGCAGGAACAAGGGCCATGCTGTTTCTAATAACCAAAAGAGGATATTCTTAGATCAGAGATCAGAGTGAACCTGCAAATGGAGGCCTAGGAAGAAGCATGGACAACTCCACCTGGAGTGGATCTTGGTGAACATTTAACCTACAAGGAGATTAAGTACCCCATCCAAATTCCCACAGCCCATTTGTAGGAGAGCTAGTTAGTGGTAGAGTTGATGGCATTCCACAAATACTAGTTTAGTGCTGGGATCAGCAAACATTTTGTATAAAGGACCAGATAATCTCTACTGCATATTTTTCTTCATTTTGATTTGCTATTGTTTCTACAGCACTTTACAAATATACAAAGCTCATGTGTTGTACTAAGACAGCATATAGGTTGTTGATAGCCGGTCTAGTGTATCAAACAATTAATGATAATATATGTATGGAGAATAGCACCAAGTTTCCAGTTGAAGCCTATGCTTTGCTTGTGTAGTGCAGCTGTCTGTCAGCTCCCAAAACTGACCACCAGAAAAACCTGTGGACCAAACAAACTTAAGTTTATTAAACCTTGGGCTATCAGGGAGAACACCAGCTTTATAGAGTCTTAAAGTATCTCCAGAGGGGAAATTCAGAAAAGGATAGTCATTGTGTTTTAGTAGGGTCATTTTTTTTTTTTTTTTTGAGTCCCTGGGTGGTGCAAACAGTTAATGTGCTCAGCTGCTAACTGAAAGGTTGGCAGTTCAAGTCCGCTCAGAGGCACTTCAGAAATAAGTCCTGGAGATCTATTTCTGAAAAATCAGCAATTGAAAACCGTATGAAACACATGGAAACCCTGGTGGTATAGTGGTTAAGTGCTATGGCTGGTAACCGAAAGGTCGGCAGTTCGAATGCACCAGGCCCTCCTTGGAAACTCTATGGGGCAGTTCTACTCTGTCCTATAGGATCGCTATGAGTTGGAATCAACTCGACGGCAACCAGGAGTGGGGGTTGGCGATGAAACACAGACAATTCTACTCTGACACACTTGGGGTCTCCATGAGTTAGAACCCACTCAATGGCAATTGGCTTTGGGGTTACTTTTAGGCAGATCCCACAAGGCAGGAAATTGCTTTAGAATTAGGCAGATTTTGTGACTTAACGGCTTCAGATTGGTAGACACAACAAGGTGAGAACCTTAAACTGATTACTGGTAAGCAGTTAGACTTGATAAGCAACGTGTTTAGTTGGTTCACAGTCTATCTTTCCAGGAGCAGGTATTTCCAGAAGCAAGTAGTTATTTTTTTCTGATTCCAACATTGCTCAGGACAAAAACAGAAAAACAGGCTCTGTTCTAGAGTCCACAGCATAAGCGCAGGAAAGTTACAGTGGCATAGTTCTCAGTACCTATTATTATGGAAATTAACTTGAAAAAAAATGGTCAAAGAATGTTCTCAGTTGTCCAGTGCTTAACAGTGGCTGGCACAGCAGAGATGACTAATGAAAAAGATACTGAACCTTACTATTTGATCTCAGTTTCTAATCTAAAAGGATTCAGTTAGCTGAAAACAGCGCTAATCTGTTCTATCACGTGGATTTTTAGTTAAAGGCTTTCTGAATAGTAAGAAAATGAATGGAATAAAATGACCAGTACCTTAACTTCCTACATAGCAGTGTTTCTCTTTTAACGTGAAGTGTACTTGAAAAATACATGCTTCTTTCACAGTGCTGGGTCGGCTTTCTTTTATTATCTTTTTCTTTGAGAGCGAAGCATTCTAGTTCCACTCATGATAATGCCAGGGAAAGAAACCAGTACTCAGCTGTAATGTACAAAGCTCTCAGTGAAACGGCTGCTTACAGGGAAGGGTGTAGGGTGGGGCGTGTGCCACTAGCTTAACCTATTCCTGTTGCAATCTGGGAACACTAATCTCCCAGACACCTTCATTTCCCCAGGTCCCCCTGCTCAGCCCCAATTTAGAGAGAAAACCCTATATCCTATATTTCCAAGTGGAAATTCTCAGTTGATGGTAGATAAACTGCACCATACCTGTCAGCAACGCATGCTGTGAAACCCCAGGAAATGCCCTTTATTTCACATGTCAGTTGTCTTTGCCTTGAATAAGCTGCTCTCTAATGGCAGGTCATTGTCTTTCTTTTTTGGCTGCCTGTGACTACGCAGCCTCTCTCCCTCCCTGCTACAAACACTCCCACTCCCTCATCAAACACACACACACACACACACACACACTCTCTCACGGACACATTTCTACTGCAGAACAGGGGACTGCAGCCTAGGACGTTACGTTACGAATCAATGGAGTAAGAGGAAAGTGAAGTGAGACAAAATATCTGAATGATAAGTTCAGAATAATTGAGATAAAAAATTGCTGACTTGAGGCTGAGGAGTCTACGGCAAGTCAAGTCTAGGATGAGCCATGAGTCAGGTCATGTGTTTGGGGTTGTTTTCTATGGTGGATTCTTAAGGTGGGGAACAGCTTGCTCATGTAATTAAATAATTCATAACTCTATGAATCAATGAACAAAAAAATAAGGAGGAAGGAAATCAGGAACATGCATGGAAAGCAAGCTCTAGCTGAACTAAGGCTGGACATTAAAAACAAACAAACAAAAAGCCTCAGTTGCCATCAAGTTTATTCCCGCTCATAGTGTCCATGTGTGTCAGACTAGAACTGTGCTGCATGGGGTTTTCCGTGGTTGATTTTTTGGAAGTACATTGCCAGGTTTATCTTCTGAGGCCCCTCTGCATGGACACTAACCTCCAACCTTTCTGTTAGCAGCTGAGTGCCTTAACTGTTTGTACCATCCACGGACTCCTGGTTGAACAATAGGGCTTAGATAAAGATCCAATCAATAGCTAGGATTTTTCAAAAGGTGCCGAATGCATAGGAAGGACTAACAGTCAATTGGGTCAATCTTTCAGGGACATACTGGTTTCTCATTTTAATGGGCCATGTCTTTTGTGTGTGTATACCTGGTACCAAATATCTGGCAATGGAACAATATTGTATAATTAGATAACTTTCCTAGTTCAGTTCAGATTTTAAGATCCATTTACAGAGTTAATAAATGAAAGTTTATTAGTCATTCTAACTGAATGAAAAAGATGCTTTCTAAAAAAGCATCAAGAAAAAAAAAAGCTGAAAAAAACTACACACGTGCATGTATGTATGTGTGTGTATGTCTTTAGAATTTTAAGTTTCCATTAGATTTGAAATACACATCAGATAATATAATATTCCTTTGTCAAATTGAGGTATAATTCAATATATTGAAAAATTGAAAAGGGTTTCCGTTTTAATGATGTTTCTCTACCTTGGAATTATTCTGTTTTATATTCCTTTAATCTGTAACAATAACTCATTAAAAAAAGAAATGCTGATTTAAAAGAATGAGTGTCAGAATTTAACTCACCATTTGTGGTTCCACATATTAGTAAAATAGTAAATAGCTATTAATTATATAGTGCTTGCTGTGTGCCAAACTGGATTCCAAGTATTTTATGTATTTTAATTTATTTCATCTGTATTTTTCTCATCATTTTTATCCCCGTTTTACAGATGAGGAAACTGAGGCACAATGTTACACAGCCAACCTTTGGTAGAGCCAAGATTCAATTTCGGAGAGTCTAGCTCCAGAATCTAAGCTCACAGGATTGTTATTTTTACCAATCAAGACAAGGTGTGTAAAAATGTTTTAAAAAGTTACAGCAATCTGAAAATATAAATGATTTTATTTGGAAGTAAAACATACATTTCAAGAAGTTCTTCAGAGTTGTTTATCAAATTCCACCTGTGTACAATCTCTAGATGTTTTTGTTATTGTTGTTAGTTGCCATCAAGTCAATTCCAAGAGTAGAACTGCTCCATAGAGTTTTCAAGGATATAACCATTCAGAAGCAGATTGTCAGGCTTTAATTCCAAGGAACTGCCAGTCTTACCCCTCGTAGATGTTTTAGGGAAAGATAAAGACAAAGGTATTGTCCTTATTACAGTATTTAAAAAAAAAAAAAAAACCCATTGCCGTCAAGTTGATTTGGACTCATAGTGCCCCTATAAGACAGAGTAGAACTGCCCCATAAAGTTTCCAAGAAGTGCCTGGAGGATTTGAGCTGCTGAACTTTTGGTTAGCAGCCGTAGCTCTTAACTACTAGCCACTAGGATTTCCTATTATAGTATAACGGATATGAAACAAAGAATTAGACAACTCACATTTTAATTGATTCTTTGAAAATAAGTCTATGAACCAGATTTCTTGGTTTCTCTGATCCTTAGTTTTCTTGTCTGTATAATGAAATAATAGTACACTAGCTGTCCTTATGCAAAGGTTTTAAAAGCACATTAAATAGTACATGGAAAAGTGGCTTTGAGCTTTAAGACATGTTCAACATATTTAATATAGAATTCTGCTTCTAATAGTGACAAACCAGGCTATTTTGGAATAGCCTACCAACTGAGAATGTCTAGGAAAGCTATATTATATTAAAAAAAAAAAAATTGTTCGAGCATCAGTAAGACACCAGGGAACTAAGGAACTAAGGATACGTGGGGCTAAGGCCTGAGAAAGGAGGAAACCCGTAGAGGAGAGTCAGTTTCTGCTTTTCTTTTTTTTTTTGCTTAAAGTGTACTTCACTTCTTAAAATGGCGTCTTAGAGACCAAGACACAAGACAGAGCTTTCAGCAGGTTCATAGAAAATAATTAGAATCCATCCACTAAGGTGTGGATCTTAGGAAACATCCTGGGGTTTTACTTTGTGCTGTGAATTGCTACCCCCTGGGTATTAGTTTCTTATCCTGATGTATCAATTTGTCACAAACTGAGTGGCTTAAAACAATATAAACTTATCATCCTACCATCTCTAGGTCAGAAGTCTGAAATGTTTCTCACTGAGCTAAAATCAAGGTGTCTGCAGAGCTGTGTTCCTTTCTGGAGGCTCAACAGGGGAGTCTGATCTTTTGCTTTCTGCAGTAATCTAGTCATTACTCACATTCCTTGGCTCATGGCCCCCTTCCATCTTCAAAGCCAGCAATGGTTGGTCAAGTTTTTCTAACATCCCATCACTCTGACACTAATTCTCTTCCTCCTCCACTATAAAGATGCTTGTAATTATATTGGGCCTACACAGATAATCCAGGATAATCTCCCTATTTTAAGATCAGGTAATTAGCAGCTTTAAATGCATTTGTAACCTTAATTCCTTTTGCCATGTAAACTAACATAATTCTGGCAGTTAGAACATGGACATGTTTGGGGCCATTATTCATTTACCATAGCCTGGGGGCTGGGTGAGGAATAAAAGTGAACCATAATTAGACAACTATCACAGGAATTAAATCCAGGTACGTAGAATATGAATCTCTGATTGAAGTAAGGAGATGTGGGATTGTGAGTGTTCCTGACTGGGTTCCCTTTAAGAAACAGAAGTAAATGTTCTCTGAGGGAAGAGAACAACATCTGGACACTGAAGCTCTCTATGCATTTTTTTTTTTTTTTTAGAACTTTCTGGCACTCAATCAAATTCATGAGGCCTATAGGGCAGCTCTAATCTGTTCTATGGGGTTGCTATGAGTGAGAATCGACTTGATGGCAACGGATTTTACGAGAAGATGAGACTTGAGCAAACAACAAGGGTTTTCTAGGCTGTAATCCTTATTTTTTTTAATCCTTATAGGAACAGATCGCCAGGTTTTTCTCCTATAGAGACACTTGTTGAGTTCTAACTACCAACCTTTGAATTAGCAGTGGAGCATTTAAGTGTTGTTCCACCAGGGCTCTTTGTGTTATCATGTAAGGCGTTTAAAACATCTTTGGTTTTTTTTTGGTTATAGTTAATATGTTCAAAAATTAAAACAAAAAATAGCAGGGACTTACAAGTAGCGAGAATATTTAAATGATAGGTCTATACCTGAAAAACACAATTACTAAGGTTAAGAGCTCAGAGAAAGTGTGTATCAATTATTAATTTATCGAATCTCATTTTCAAATTCAGTGTTTTTGTTTTCTCAGTGATAATGGAGTCAGGCTTTGCAGAAGTTTCTCCTTTGCAATTCTGCAAGATGTCAAACCTTGTTAGTAGAGTGTGTCAGAGGGACATTTCCCTTCCTGGTTCCATGACAGGCCATTTTCCAGACTCCAGAAGAATGAGAATTTTTTTTTCCTCCAAATCTTGATCCGTGTATTTTCTCCAGTACTAGGTGCCAGCAGAACACAACACCCTCCAGCATTTAGCTACCACATGCTTTCTCCCACTCTCAAACACGGCATACTATATGGGAGCCCAGGAGAGTGCAGGCCTGAAACCAAGCCTACGTTACTACTCCTCACACTTTCTCCTCAGCCCTATGTATGCTTATGCCAGGGGCCTGTGGTGCTAGCCATCTGGTGAGCTGGCTACCTGACCTTCATCCCTCATAATGGCCTTGAGCCATATCAGCCCAAGCTGACATAGAAGTATGCTAGTTTCCTTCAGAGGGAGGCCTCTCTAGCTCCCAGTTTCAGCAACACAACATTAGCCTGACTTTCTGCAAGACCACTTGACAACTTGGCTAGCTTGGCACTGGAGGATTGTTCCTCCTTGCTGGTAACTGTGAGCCAGCTCTGGCTGAGCCACCCAGTGAATTTATCCACCATCCAGTGGACTGAAGCCACACGTTTATCAATTAGTTCTGACCCCCCATTTCTAGTTTGTTTTTCCTTGGCTACTCTCTCAGTTCCAGAGCACTTTCCAGAATTTTCTTTCCATCTTTATACTTACTTTCCAATTTTAGCTTAGTAATTCTTTATATGAAACACTGCTTATTGAAATCACTGTGTGGTTTCTTTCTTCTGATTATGCATAGACAGACAGATTCAATGCACCTAATAGAAAATAAGACATGGCTAAAGAAAAAATTGTTATTTGGTGCTATTCAGTAGATTTTGACTTTACGCAGACCCCATGTGACAAAGTAGTACTGCACCACAGGGTTTTTTAGGCTGTAATGTTCATGGGAGCAGATTGCCAGGTATTTTTCCCACAGACCCACAGGGTGGGTTTGAACCACCAAACTTTCAGTTATCATAAACCATTGCACCACCAGTGCTCCATAAAGAAAAAATTAGGGAGCTAGAAAACAAGTCAGCAGAACATAATCCAGACTAAAGCAGAGAGAAATAAATTGTTAAACAGAAGGGGAAAAATGAAAGACTCAGCAGGCAAGGTGAGAGAAAAAGTGGCAAAAAAAATTGGAAGATATAATTACTGAGAAATTTCCAATGCCAAAAAATGGCATTAAGCCAATATTTAAGAAACATTATAGAACCCAAACAGGATGAATACAAAGAAAACCACATCTAGGCACATTATTGTACTATTTCTGAAAAGTGTTAATGAAGAAAATTTCATAAAAGCAACCAGGAAATAGAAAAAAAAATAGCTGTCATAAAAAGGTTGAAGAAGCAACAAGATTGAAAGCAACTTCATAACAGAAAAAAAAAAAAAAAGAGAGAGAGAGAGAAAAAAGGGTCTGGCGATAATGGAATGAGGTTTTACTTTCAAAGATCATTTTAATAATCTCCCAACCTTGAATTCTATATAAAATGAAAATATCTTTCAATTAAAAGCAAAATAAATATGTATTCAACAAAGTAAAGACAGAGTGTGTAACAGGCACAGATGAAGTAAATAAAATAATAATCTTTTTTAAGGCAGAAAAATATGATCCCAGATGGAGGAAAGAAGATATAGGAATAAAATGAAGAAGGGAAATGAGAAATACATACATGAACTATTTAAAATAAAAATAGATGGATAGATAGAGAGATAAATAGAACTAAACTTAAAAGACAGGATAGCACAAAAATGTGCAAGAAAGTTAATGAAGTTAATTTGTTCTTCAATTCTTTCATTGTATTCCTGGTGGTAAATTTACTCATTCATACTAGATTTCAACAAGTCAAGGGTGCATCTCATAATATTAAAATATGTATAAATAAAATTAATAAAACACACCTTAAGAACAAAATAAAGGGAGAAAATGAGGGAAACACACACACACACAGAAGATGTCGAGATACAAAACCGACAGCAAGACAGTAGATTACAAATATATTAGTATTTACATTAAATATAAATAACAAAATTTCTGAATTTAGTTGTTGGAATCAACTTGTTGGCACTGGGTTTGGTTTGGTTTGGTTTGTTAACCGAAAGGTAGGCAGTTTGAACCCACTAGAAGCTCTGCAGGAGAAAAATGTGACAGTTTACTCCCATAAAGATTACCCCCTTGAAAACCATGTGGGGCAGTTCTATTCTGTGATATAGGGTCACTATGAGTTGGAATCAACTTGATAGTGGTGGGTTTGGCTTTTGGCTGTTGTGCCATTGACAAAATAGTAATTGATTCTATGTACAGATATAACACAATGATTCATAGAACACAGTATATTTTCAATGCCAGCTTACTAAGCTTTAAAGGAAAAGGAGCAGGCAAGCATAGTTCAAGAACTGTTGGACTGAGAAAAGATGCTACGTCTCAGACATTGATTGCAGCCTCCTTCACTACAGGGGATGAAATTGAAACAGGTGTAGACAATTACAGTTCAGAGACGGTACCTCTTCCATTTCTCATCTACTGTTTACTGAGCTTGTCACATAGACCCACCAGGAGCAACAGCCCAATCACAGCCCTTCTAGTGCACATAAAAAACCAAACCGAACCCAGTGCCTTCGAGTTGATTCCAACTCATAGCAACCCTAAGGATAGAGTAGAACTGCCCCATAGAGTTTCCAAGGAGCGCCTGGCAGATTCAAACTGCTGACCCTTTGGTTAGCAGCTGTAGCATTTAACCACTATGCAACCAGGGTTTCCCTAGTGCACATGCAACTTATCATTTGGGTTTTCACAATAAATAAATCTGATGACCAGGTAAATTGGCTTGATATATCACATAATTAAATTTGAACATTTGTCTTAACTGACTGTGTTCTAAGAGGCATGATACAAAAAGGAAAATCCAACATCACATTCTAGGTATGTTTGGGTCTGGGGTAAAATTCAGGTCAGTTGTTAGTTCTTTACCTGCACTATATTAATACTAATGAAAACAAACCAGCTGTAGCTACGCTAATGCCAGACAAAGTAAACTTAAAGGCAGGAGGTATGACTATAGTTAATGAGGAAGTGTTCCTAAAGATATGAACTACCAATCTACCAGAAATATATAATATCTTTAAATATGTATGCATTTAATGCCATCAAAACTAAGTGGAGAGTCAAATTCACAATCATATTGGAATATTTTAATATACTTTTTTTCATATTTAGTATAATAAATGGAGAAAAACAATTACTAATAGTATATAATATTTGAATAAACTTTAAAAATTCTATCTAATGACATATATAAAATAATGTATCCAATAACTGCAGGCTAGATATTTTTATGAACTGCTCCAGATTAGTTACCAGAGCTTATCATATTCTGACCTGTATAGTAAGTCTCGACAATGTTTTAAGTATTGACTTACATAAATTATGTTATTTGGTCACAGCTGATTTAAGCTATAAATCAGCAAAAAAAAAAAAAAAAAAAAAGACCATTAGAAAATCCCCATGGATGGAAAGAGTTAACAGGTAGTTTGTAGAATTCTCTCTAGGCTAAGAGACACCTGAGGTATAATCCTTGGTCCAATCCTCCTTGTAATAATAATAAAAAATTTTATAATAGATCCAAGATAAATTTCAGCTTCCCCGAGGAGTAACCTGTAATTGATGAGACATGCCTACAGGGGAGAATGGAAGAAAGTCACATACCCTGAAGGGCTACAAGACTAACAAGATATAAAAACTGAATGGATGGAATTCTGGGAACCAAAGACAATGGTGGCTACTAGCTACACTCTTCCTGATATTTCTCTCAAAAACAATAAAAAAAACAGGAAAAGTTAATCTATCTTGAAACAATATATTCTGTTGAACAGGAAGGCAGAAAATGCTTAAACTTCAAAGTAGTTGTGAGTAAAAACTGAAAAATTATCAAGGACCAGCCAAGGATCATTCACATTTCTGCCACATCCTCTCCCTGATTCAAGGCTTTGTGGCAAACAAAGGTAGAGACAGAGCAAGGTGTGAGAGCAGAAGGGGCCTAAATACTGAGTTTACCTTAAATTTGAGGAAGAAAAAAAAAGCTTGGTAAGAGTGGAGCATGGACTGCAGGGAAGGGACTTCAAGGTATGTATGATTTAAAGAGTCAAACACCATTTTAAAGAGGAGACCTTCGAAACACTCTGCTTCTGGGGCAAAATAAAGGCAGAAATAAAATAAAGTGTGTCTTTGGCAATTTGGTGATGAAGGGAAATAAAATGCAATAGGGAAAAAATTAGTACCCGGCAAGACAAAAGAGAAATATGAAATTGGAGGAATCAATCCCTCCTCCCACAACAAAATAAACAAACAACAACCTCCCACTAAATTATCAGGACTTTCTTACACGGACAGGAGAGAGCACCATTAAACTAAGAATCCAGTGAAACACCAAAATACTACAAAAATGAACAAAAGAAACACCAACAAGTCCATTTAGAACTTTTGCAATAAGTTGGCAAACAAAATTTTTACCAACTGAGGAAAATATTCCCTAGAAGAACAGGAAGGAATGAGTTTTCCTAAACTGAGGTGGTCCGTTTCCAGCCACACTTGTCTCATGTCTCTGAAAGCATACCAGTTGCAGAGTAATTTTCAGATATCAGATACTGTGCTTGAAGTTAAGAAGCTACCACCATGAGGCTATGAAGAGGATGGTTTTTTTTTTTTTTTTTTAACACTTTTATTCATTGTTCCTGGAGGTCTTGAACATAGCAATAAGGCTATCATGTATGTAATGCTTTTTGTCCTGTATTCCTTTGAAAGCTAAATAATCTTGGTTTGGAGTGAAGTCTATTGTATCTCAAGAATTTCATTTTTATTCCGTGGTGTACTGAATTGCTTTTATATGGCCTTTCTAGCCACAGCCTTCTAACTCCCACAAAATGATGGTCTGGGACTTATGCAAATTGAGTGACTTATGGTCTACCGAGGGGTTTGGTCTGTTTGCGGTCCTAGTGGAAGGACTAGGCCTTAAAATTGACAAGGAGTAGGTTTACATAGGGGCTGATCCCCACAGACTTTTCAGGGGGACCTTGTTAACCATCAAAAAGAAGAGTCTGGAGCCCAGCATGTCCTTTGGACCAAGGACCCAGGGTCCCTATGCTGAGAACCTCCCTAGACTCAGAAAAAAGAATGAACACTGAAGACAGCATGAGAGGGCAAGAGATGGTTGCAGTGCGCTTAGTCGGCACATAGAAAGAGAGCTGAGTACCTTTGGGCAGGAAGCTTGCTGGCAGAGCTAAAAGAGTTGTAACACTTGCCTGTGCAGAACAGAGGTCTGAGTGTGCCCCATGGAGGGCTTGCCTCCTTCAGGGGTTGCCTTGGAGGATCCTGTGCAGGGGCCTTCCTACAGCAGTGTGGAGTTGGGTATTCTGGGCAGGAGGCTGCCAGAAGAGCTAAAAGAGCTGTTAACACTAGCTTGTGCAAGACAAGCCTGAGTGTGTCCTGCACAGGGGTTGCACTCTCACCTCCTGGGGCAGTGGGGGCCCAGGCAGCATGGGAGCTAGAGAGCCCTGCAGGCCTGGATAAAGGGTGGGAGCTGGTGGCAGAATCTTAGAAAAGGCCCAGCAGCAGATGCTTGGGGGATCCTGTGCAGGGGTTTTCCTGTCAGCTAGGCAATGCCCAGTGAGGCCCAGCAGCAGAGCAGAAGCCTTGAGCCTCGTGGTAGCCAGAGGCAGCTGTGCTGTGAATAGCATCTGACCTGAACCATGGCTTACCCATTCAGAAACATAAAAATGGACACTGGTAATTTGGAGAAGGGTAAGTGGTTCTCCTTTTGAGAATCTGTTATTATTGTTTACTGTTTGTTTCTATAAGTGATAATAATGGCTTTTACTTGGCCAACACTGTGTTGTATATGTCTTGTGTGTCTGGCTCTATCACAGATAAATGTAGCATCCATGGAATGGTTGATGCTAGTGGGTTTATGTTTCTCATTCTTAGCTGCCTTATGGCTTCCTGGAAGTTTGAGGCAAAGCCTGTCTGCATGTGCAATGCAGATACATAGACATGTACATGTACAGTTTGAACCCAAGGTCATTGCCAATGGTCAAACAAATTGCAACCAATAGTTTTGGAAATTAAAAAAAAAAAAATTCCAGTCATGTAGCTGGTGAGTCAAGGAAGAAATCACAATGGTATTAGAAAATATTTTGAACTGAATTGTATGAAATTATGACATATTAAACCTTATGCAATGTTCACAAAGTTGCATTTAGAGGAAAAGTCATAGCCTTAGATGTATGTATTAGAAAAGGCTTAAAATCAATGATTTAAATATTAGTTTCAAAAAGTTAGAACAGCATATTAAGTGAAAAGAAAGTAGAAGGAAATAAAACATAGAAAGAAATAAATGAAATAGAAGACAAACAACCAGAAATTGCTCATTCTAAAAGACTAATAATATTGTCAAGGTATCATTAAACATAATAAGACTCACATGAAAATATTAAAAAAAATTAGAGGGGACATCTTCATACATCATTAAAATGATAAAAGGAAATTTTGAATAATTTTATGCTCATAAGTATAAAATGGTAACTTGGCAGCTGTACTAGGTGAATTCTACCAAAAATTTTTTTTTAAATAATTTTTATTGTGCTTTAAGTGGAAGTTTACAAATCAAGTCAGTCTCACACATATAAACTTATATACACCTTACTACATATCCCCATTTACTCTGCCCCTAATGAGTCAGCCCACTCCCTCCTTCCAGTTTCTCCTTTCGTGACCATTTTGCCAGTTTCTAACCTCCTCTACCCTCCCATCTCCCTTCTAGACAGGAGATGCCAACATAGTCTCAAGTGTCAAATATTTTTAATAAAAATAGATGCTTACAGAAATTCTTCCAGAGGAAATAAAAACAGGAAATTCTCAACTTGATTACACGGGTCAAAAAATTGCATGCCAATACCTGATAACATTTAACAAAAACTGAGGGCTACCAAACACAATAAATGGGTAGTTTAAAATACATATATTTTTAAATCAATATTATTTATCCAGCGATACATAATGTAGATATGTCATGACAATTGAGTTTACTCCAAGAGTCCTAGGATGGTTTAACATTTAAAAATCAATTAATATATTTCAGCACCTTAACAGAAAAGAGGAAATACGTTGTTTATGCAACCATTATTGCCAGAGAAACCAGGGCTTCTAACATGTTTGTTCCATTTGCATTTCTAACAAGTTCCTAGAAAGTTATACATAAGAATCACCTAGGGATATTGTTAAAATTAGATTCTGAATCTATTACAGTAGGAAAAGCCAAGTGGAAGTCGATAGAACTGCCCCTAACTAGGAAAATAGTAAACCAAAAGCAATACCGCATTCCTGGAGGGAATGCAGTGATTACCGTCACCACCAAGGACTAGAAGAATGCAGGGGTGGTGAATCCCACCCCATGCCCATTTAACTCACCTATTTGGTGCAAAAAGCAGATGGATTTTGGAGAATGACAGTGGAGTATTGTAAAAGTGGTGACTCCAGTTGCAGCTGCTGTTCAGATGTGGTTTCATTGCTTGAGAAAATTAATCCATCTCCGGGTATCTGGTATGCAGCTACTGAGCTGGCCAATGCATTTTCTAGATTCCAGTTTAGAAGGAACACCAGAAGTTTACCTTCAGCTGGCAAGGCCAGCAATACACCTTCACTGTCCTGCCACAAGGTATATCAACTCTACAGCCCTATGTTATAATTTAGTGTATGGGGATCTTAATAGCCTTTCCCTTCCACAACGAGTCACTCTAGCCCATTGCATTGACGAAATGCTAATTGAACCAATTAAGGGAGAAGTGTCAATGACTCTTGACTTATTGGTAAAATATTTGCATGCTACAGCATGGCAAATTAATCCACATCAGTGAAATTTCTGGGGGCCCAGTGGTGTGGGACATATTGAGATATTCCTTCTAAAGTGAAGGATCCGTTACATCTGCCCCCTGTCAGAAGGAATAAAAAGGCAAAATGCCCAGTAGGTTCCTTTGGATTTTGGAGGTAACATATCCCTCATTTGGGTGTGCTCTTCCAGCCTATTTATCAAGTGACTTGAAAAGCTGCCAGTTTAGTGTGGGTCTCAGAACAAGAGAAGATACTGCAACAGGTTCGGGCTGTCTGACAAGCTGCTCTGTCACTTAGGCTATATAATCCAGCTGATCCAATGGTTCCTGAAGTGTCAGTGGCAGGTAGAGATTCTGTATGGAGCCTTTGAAAGGCCCCTATTTGTGAATCAAAGCACAGACCCTTAGTATTTTGGAGTAAAGCCCTGCCATCCTCTGCAGAAGAAATACTGTCCTTTTGAGAAACATCTGTTGGCTTGTTACTAGGCCTTAGCGGAGTCTGCTAACCATGGGACACTAAGTCAGCAAGTACCCTGAGCTACCCATTGCTAACTGTCCATTGTCTGACCCTCAGAGCCATAAACTTGGACATGCACAGCAGCACTCCAACATTAAATGGAAGTGTATACGAGATCAGTTCCCAGCAGGACCTGAAGGCACAAGTATGTTGCATGAGAAAGTGGCCCAAGGCACATGGTCTCCACTCCTGTCACATTACCTGTCCTCTCCCAGTATGCACCTATGACCTCATGGGGACTTCCTTATGATAAGTTGATTGAGGAAGAGAAAACCCATGCCTGCTTTACAGGTGGCTCTGCATGATATTCAGGCACCACTTGAAAGTGGACAGCAGCAGCACCACATTCCCTTTCTGGGACCTCCCTGAAGCCCAATGGTGAAGGGAAATCCTTCCAATGGGCAGAACTTTGAGTAGTTCAGTTTGTTTGGAAGGAGAAATGGCCAGATGTGCAGCTGTATACTGAACCATAGACCATGGCCAACAGTTTGGCTGGAAGGTCAGGGACTAGGAAGGAACATAACTGGAAAATTGATGACAAGGAGGTTTGGGGAGAGGCATGTGGATGGTCCTTTCTGAATAGGGCAAAGAAGATGTTTGTGTCTCATGTGAATGTTCAGCAAAGGATGACCTCATTAGAGAAGGATTTTGACAATCACGTTAATAGGGTGATGCATTCTGTGGAAATCTTTCATCCTCTTTCCCCAGCCACTCCTGTCATTGCCCAGTGAACTCATGAACAAAGATTTCATAGTGGCAATGATGACAATTATGTATAGGCTTAGCAACATGGACTTCCACTCACCAAGACTGACTTGGCTTCAGCCACTACTGAGTGGCCAATCTGTCAGCTTCAGAGACCAAACTGAGCCCCTGATATGGGATCATTTCTCAAGGTGATTAGACAGTAACCTGGTGGCAGGTTGTTTACATTGGAATATTTCCATCATGGAAAGGGCAATGTTTTATTCTTACCAGAATAGGCACTTCCTCTGGTTATGGATTTGCCTTCCCTGCTCACAATTCTTCTGCCAAAGCTACCATCCGTGGACTTACAGAATTTTTTATCCACCATCATGGTATCCCACACAGCATTGCTTCAGATCAAGGGACTCACTTCACAGCAAAAGGATTGTGGCATTGGGCCCATGTTCATGGGATTCACTTGTCTTACCATGCTCCCCATTGTCCTGAAGCAGCTGGCTTGATAGAGTGATGGAACGGCCTCCTAAAGACATAATTATGGTGCCAGCTAGGTGGAAATACTTTGCAGGTTTGAGGCTGTTTATGCTCTAACCAGCATTCAATATATGGTGCTGTTTCTCCCATAGCCGAGATTCACGGGTCCAGGGATCAAAGGGGGTAAATGTGAGTGGCACCACTCACTATTGCCCCACAGTGACCTACTCAAAATTTTTGCTTCCTGTTCCTGTGACTCTATTCTTTGTGGGTCTAGATGTCTTAGTTCCAAAGGGAAGAATGTGTCCACCAGAAGACACATCACTGATTCCATTGAACCGGAAGCTAGGAATGCTACTGAGCCACTTCGGGCTCCTCATGCCTCTGGACGGATAGGTAAAGAAGGGAGTTACTGTATTGTGACTGATTTCCTTTATCAAGGGGAAATAAGATTAATATTACATAATGTATGTAAAGAAGAGTATGTCTGGAATTCAGAAGATTCCTTAGGACATCTCTTAGTACTACCACGCCCTATGATTAAAGCCAATGGAAGTTAAGCAACCCAATTATGACAAGACTACTAATGTCTGAGGCCCTTCAGGAATGAATGTTTAGGCCACCCCACCAGGCAAAGAACCACGACCAGCTGAGGTGCTAGCTGAGGGCAAAGGGAATATGAAATAGGTGGTGGAAATAGTTCTGAATACCAGTTAGGACCACTTTATCAGTTGCAGAAATAAGGACTGTAACTGGTATAAATATTCCTTCCTTGTATGTGTGTATCCAATATTTTTGTTTTCTTCACTTATAAAATAGAAGATATAAACAGGGGATAGTATTTTCAGTTGTATGAATGTTAGCTGTATCATGTTAGGAGTTAGTGTGATTTTGTAGTTGTCTTTATTCAGAGATTGTGTATGGTTTAAGGAGATGTGCACAGGTGCCAAGCTGACAAATGGTGGACTGTGATATTTTTAAGGTTGTGTGTCAACTTGACTGGGCCATGATTTTCAGTGTTTTGGCAGTTATGTAATGATGTAATTATCCTCCATTTTGTGATATAATTTAATTATTTCCACTATGAGATCTGATGTGATCAACAAATCAGTTGTAAGGGGAGTTTACTCAGGGTGTGGCCTGCATCCAATATATGTGGGCCTTATGGCAAAGCTCACTGGCTTTTGCTCCTTCTGGCTTTTGTATTCAGCTTGTCATCATCTGGCCTCCAGCTCTTGAAACTTGAGCTAGCAGCCTACCATTTTGCCTGCTGATCTTGGAATTCATCAGCTTCTGTAAGCCTGAAGCTTGCTGTCTTACCTGACACTCTGATTCGTTAGTCTTTGCAACCTGTGGGCCAGTAGCCTGTCATCTGACCTGCCAATCCTGTGTTGGTCAGCCCCTGAATTACATGAGTCAGGATAAGGCTCCAGCCTGGTGTCTGACCCATGGACGTAGGACTTGCCAGCCTCTATACTGCATGAGCCATTTCCTTCAGATGAATCTCTCTCTATTTCTCTCTCTTTATATACACACTTCACTGGTTTTGCTTTTCTGGATAACCCAGCCTAAGACACTATGACACTGGTATTTCAAATACCAGCAAGATAACCCATGATGGACAGGTTTCAACAGAGTTTCCAGACTAAGACAGGCTAGGAAGAAAGGCCTGGAAACCTATCTCTGAAAATTAGTTAATGAAATTCCTATAATCCAAAAAAAAAAAAAAAAACCATTGCTGTTGAGTTGATTCCAACTCATAGCAACCCTATAGGACGGAGTAGAACTGCCTTATAAGGTTTCCAAGGAGCAGCTGGTGGATTTGAACTGCTGACCTTTTGGCTAGCAGTCCAACTCTTAACTAAAACCCAGACCCAGTGCTGTTGAGTTGATTCCGACTCATAGCGACCCTATAGGCCAGAGTTACGTCGCCAAAATCCCCTTAGACCACAGAATGTTGTCTGAAACTTTGACTTGCTTACTTCAGACATGTCATCAGGAGGGACAGATTGCTGGAGGAGGACATCATGATTGGTAAAGTGGAGGGCCAGTAAAGGCAAAAGAACCTTCAATTAGATGGATTGACACAATGGCCACAACAATGGACTCAAAAATACCAAGAATTATGAAGATGGTGCAGGACTGGGCAATGTTTCATCATTATATGTGGAGCTGCCAAAAGTTGGAACCAACCTGATGGCAACTGAAAATAAAATAAATAAAGGAATCAACTATGTTTATGGTTCAGAAGACTCAATATTTCGTTGTCATTTTTCAACCAATTTATCTATAGTTTCAAGGCAATCCCAAACAAAATTTCAATACTGAAGGAGAAGAGGATTTACAAGATAATTCTAAAATGTTAACGGAAATTGATTGGCAAAGATTAGTCAGGACAATTTTGAAGAATAAAGCTGGCAGATTTATACTATCAGATACTGAGTTGCTATAAAGCTACAGCACATAAGGTAGTGGTATTATAGGTGTAATATTGTTTTTATGTGAAAACATAAAAAACACATTATGTAACAGTGTATGAGAATCCATAATCATACCAACACATATGTGGACACTTGATTTATGGTAAAAATGTGACAGTAAAACAGTGGGAAAAGGAATGACTGCTAGGTCAATTGGGCATCCATATGGAGAAAAATGAATTTCGTTTGCTATCTCTCTATACCAAAAAATTAATTTCAGGTGGATTGTAGATCTAAATATGAATGCAAAGTCCAAAAATTTCAAGAAGGTAATATAACTGAGTATCTTTATGAACAAGTAGAATATGGAAAGTATCAGACATGAAAGGAAATCTTAACATACATATTTCACTAAAATTAAGAGTGTGTATTTTTCAAAACACACCATAGAAAGTATAAAATAAGGCCAAGAATGACAAAATACACTTGCAACAGCTATAACTAACAATTTTTTTATACAGAAATTATTTTGAGAACTTCTACAAATCAATAAGAGAAAGATTTAAAAAATCTTCTAGGAAAAAAATAGACAAAAGACTTGAACACATGTTACAAGGGAAGAAATTCACAATAAACATGAAAAGCTGCTCAGACTCATTAGTATTTGGTAAAATGTAAATTAACACCAGTAAGAGGTATCATAAAACACTCACTGGAATGGTTGCTGATAATATATAGTGTTGATGAGATTGCAGGGCAGCTAGAATGCTCAAATGCTGCTAGAGGGAGTGTTGATACAATCTTTTTGGCAGTACCTACTATAGTTGAATATATACAAGCCTAACACTGGAAATTCTACTACTAGGTAATTTGTAGTGGAAATGCATTTCAATGTTCACCAAAGAAAATTCAAAAAGGCTACAACAGCATTACTTACACTAGCCTTAAATTTGAGACAACCCAAAGAACCATCAGTAGGAGAATAGGTAAGTTAATTGTCACAGGTTTGTTGTCATTGTTGAGTGCCATCCAGTTTGTTCCAACTCATGGTAACCCTACATGCAACAGAAAGAAATGCTGCCGGGTTCTGCGCCATTCGCACAATTGTTAATGTCTGAGCCCATTGTTGCAGCCGCTATGTCAATCCATCTTCTCAAGGATCTTCCTCTTTTTCTCTGACCCTCTACTTTACCAAGCATGATGTCCTTCTCCAGGGATTAGTCCCTCCTGATAACATGGCCAAAGTAAGTGAGATGAAATCTCACCATCCTCCCTTCCAAGGAGTATTCTGGTTGTATTTCTTCCAAGACAGATTTGTTTGTTCTTCCGGCAGCTGACGGTATATTCAATTATCTCCATCAACACCATAATTCAAAGGCATCAGTTCTTTTTTGATCTTCCTTATTCATTGTCCAGCTTTCATGTGCCTATGAGGTGATTGAAAATATCATGGATTGGGTCAGGCACACCTTAGTTCTCAAAGTGACATCTTTGGTTTTTAACACTTTAAGACTTTAAAGGGGTCTTTTTTTTTTTTTTTTTGCAGCAGATTTGCTCAATGCAATACGTTGTTTGATTTCTGGACTACTGTTTCCATGAGCGTTGATTTGATATGTTTATTCAACTCAGTATTCTAACAAATCAAAATGAACAAACTGCAGTTATTCTAAACAAGTATAAATCTCACAGACATAATTTTGAATAAATGTCTAATCTGATAAGAAAATATGAAATTAGGCAAACTTAATATTTGATGTTAGAATTTCAGAGTAGTGATTACCTTTGGGGAGGCAGTTAGAGGTAGTGATCAAGAGAGTGTATGAGGCAATTTCTTGGGTGTTGGTGAAATTGTATTTTTTTTTTCTGATACACACATAATTTTTGGACTTCTCGATGTATATTATGCTTCAAAAAATCATTATTAAAAATGCATATTCCTGACTCCTACCCCAAATTCTGGAGAATGGGACTTGGGTGTATGGGTAGCCCTTTTTACTATGCGTGCTTCCTAGAAGAGAGAAAGAAGAGAGGTCTGTCCACCTCCAATTTCCTTCACAGCTATATATTGCTGAGTTATGAGCTATGATAGAAGGGTTTGCTGGAATGATCAGAGCAACCAGCAATTAATATAGGAAGAAAGTTTTTAAAATAATTTAGTGAAGGTAAAAATATAATGTGATTTAGGCTAAGAAAAGAACAATTCAGGAGGAGAATGACCAGTTTGAAGAGTCTGATGGGAGATTCAGAACATCATATGCCTGGACGATGGATCAGATGAGAAGGACTGAAAGCTCACTCGGTCTATAGGAGTGTTATGACAGAGTGTAACTGTACTCTAAAGTGTCATGAAGGAGTCCCTGGGTTTTTCCAAATGGTTAAGTACTTGACTGTTAACTGAAAGGTTGTGGTTTGAACCTACCCAGAGGCACCTTGGAAGACGGGCCTGGTGATCTGCTTCTGAAAAGTCACAGCCTTTAAAACCCTGTGGAGCACAGTTCTACTCTATATACATAAGATCATCATGAGTCAGAATCTACTTGATGCAATGAGTTTGGTTCTTTGCTTTTAAGGTATCTGGGGGTTCCTGGTGGTGCCAATGGTTCATGCATGCAGCTGCTAACCAAAAGGTTGGAGATTCGAGTTCACCCAGAGGTGTCTTGGGAAAAACGCCTGTTGATGTACTTCTGAAAAAATCATTCATTGAAAACCCTATGGATCACATGTCTACTCTGATATACATGGGGATGCCATGAGTTGGAATTGACTCAATGGCAGCTGATTTTTAAAGCGTCAAACTCAAGGTATCAGGGGTTTGCTCCTTAAGCACCCTTGTCTTCTTAATAAGCAACACTGGATATATGTTCATGAATTTGCCTAAAATCTTTCAAAGCTGTTTCTACTTATATTTCCAATTTATCCATTTATTAAAATTGAAAAAATTATATTTCATGACAGTTGAAAAACTAATGACTTCTAGAACTTCCTTTAAGAATCCCATCTATTATTGACCTTATAAACTATGAATGAAATGCACAAGGATTTTGAACATCACTTTTTATCAGCATTGCAACACCCCAGCTGGACCACTAACATTAAATGTAGAATAAATAACGAAAGATGTTTTCCAAAGTGAAGCAAGAGAGAATGCATCATCTATTGGGAAATTAATCCAGAAGTCCCCCTGGGACTCTGGCATTGAAAAACAGGCAGTTCCTTAGCACTGATGCTGTATTACAAAATCCGCACGCTCACCAGCAGCTGTGTGCACTCTTACCGTTGCAACAACAGGAGTCATTTATAAGAAATGAAAAGACACCATTGCTCTTTTCTGTTGAGGATTGACTGTCATCAGGTAGATTTGTCATCCCTCAGTTAAGGAAACCTCTACCGCATTTTATATGTTTGGATGTTCAAGGCACTGTCACTTAGATATAGGACAGATGGAGAAGTTGGAAGAGCTGGGAAGAGAATCCTTAGGTAGAAGGATTACGTTTACTTCTTAAAAAGGCTTGAATAGATGCTGCTAACTGGGCCAAGAAATTCCTTGCTGAAAGAATTCTATCAAATTAAACAAATGTTTATTATGCATAGGGGACAACAGTTGTTGAGGCTTAAAAAGAAGCTGAAGATCTCATAACCTTAAGAAAATTACTTGAACAGGGAATTAGGGCATGCAAACCTGGATTTTGACACAAGATGGGATCAAAGTAGTAGCAAGGTCTATATGGTCATAATTAATACAGTTTCAGGAATATAAACTGATGTATACTTAAATGGTAGTATGAGACCTTGGGATATGCCATCAGACAGCCCTAGGTTTGATGCATAGGTAATAGGGCCTTTTGTGATTTGGTGAAGATTCTGCCTCCTGATACCGCTTTCTTATGGAGCTAGCCTCTGGGAAGAAGGTAGGTATCTGGTCATCAAGACCAAGGAACTTCACTGGTAGAAAGGGGTTAACTGAACTCTGACCTTCTTCTCTTTTGAAGTTCAGTGTTACTAGAAATTTTTTAAGGTGGTGTGATTAACTGGCTGGTAAGGACAAGGAAGACCTGAAAAGGGAATTTTCTCATAAGGCAAAGTTTCAACATTAAGGTCAAGACAGTTGTGGGGCAATGGCTTATCTTGAAGCAGTGTATGGCTGAGACTGGAGACTCTATGCAGTACCGGCCATGTTCAATTGGCAGAAGTGCTCTGGAAATAGTGGTTAAAAAATAAATACATATTAACACTCAAGCAAAGTCCCTTCCCATTTCTTCCCAGTGCCCTGGGTGGTGTAAATTGTAATGTGCTCGGCTGCTAACCAAAAAAAAAAAAGGTTGGTGGTTTAAGTCCACCCAGAATCTCCTTAGAAGTCCTGATGACCTACTGCAGAATAACCAGCCAATGAAAACCCTATGATGCACAGTTCTACTCTGACACACATAGGGTCAACCATGACTCAGAACTGAGTTGACTGCAATTGGTTTTTTGTTTTCTTAACATTCAAGCATAGGGATCTTCTCTGTCCAATGCAAGAATCTAGGCCAGTTGGGGTGTTATTGCAGTAAAGAAAAAATAAAGAACAAATTTTATGGGATCAATTTTCAACACTGGCTGTGTGGCATTGTGTATACTAGAGAATGAATCAGGGTGGACATGACACAAAACCCTCATTTCCCAAATGTGCTGGAGGAAAGAAAACTTTTGGCAGAAGTGATTCTAAATGTTGGATGTCTCAGGAATTTGTGTGTGTGTGTGTGTGTGTGTGAATGCATCTATATAATTCAATACAAAAGAATTTATTGGGCCTGGGATGATGATACAGTTACATTCGTAGTGGATGTGATATAGGGAAAAATGAGAGAATATGCAATGATTCCTTAGACACACCTGTGCAAACTTCATATCACTTTATAATTAACATCCAGTTACATTACCTCATAGTATGGCACATAGTAAGTGATCGCTGCATGCTTCTTGGTTCATGCACTAAACTCAGAATAGGAAATTATCTTCCTATGACCTGGTACACCCCCTGCTCCTATGACAGCTTTCTGCTATTGCAAAGATTATACCAACTTCCTTTGCTCAGCCTGAATAACTTCTGATCAGCCTTCTAAATCCAATTTAAGACTCTCTACGACAGTTACAGGAGTTCCTGGGTGGTGCAAGAGGTTAAGAACTTGGCTACAAACTTAAAGGATGGCAGTTTGCATACACCTAGAGGTACCTGAGGAGAAAGACCTGGCAGTCTACTTCCAAAAGGTCACAGCCCCTGAAAACTCTATGAAGCACAGTTCTACTCTGCCCCGCAGGGGGTTGCCCTAAGTTGGAATCAACTTGATGGCCACTGGTTTGGATTTTGTTTTTAGTTTTTGGACAGGTAGAGCTTCCACTTCCCACCTGCTCATACGTTCGCTGTTGGAATCATACAATCAACATTTGATTAATTCTTTGTATATGCATATGTATTTCACGAATGTATTTTATTTCGCTTCAACAAGATTTAGGGCATTTTAAAAAGAGAGGGTGAAACTCTTTTTCTTCCCTTTTCTTTTGAGAGCCTAACTCCCGCTGGGCGTCTTCCAGGTAATGAATAACAACGTGCTGACATTGATTTGGAAGACACTGAAGAGTAGAGAGCAGTTTGGAGACAAAGGTCTTTAACAGGGCTCCTAGTCCGGAGCTGATCAAAGACAGAGCTTAGGAAAGACAGCCTTATTTATTTTTCTGAAGATGCTGCATGTCTAGAGGTTGTGGTGAGCATTTCAAAACATATCTGAGAAAATAACATTGTAGATATTTGTCTCTTAGGATGTATTCAAGAAAAATGTACAGAGAAAGTCAATCTGAAAACTAATAAGAAAGTCAAGGTTAATATAAATACATTGTTTGAGAATTCTAAACGTACTATTCACAGAAGTTCTTACTTAACCTCATTTTAAAAAGCAGCCCAGAAAGTGAAGCAAAATCCACTCAAGATTAAATCGCTTACAATCATCTGCATATATTTTTAGAGTTCTCAAATATTGAATTTAATCAACTTAAGGGTAAGAAAAACTGGCAATCTGTCAGAAAGGGAGTATTTGATAGACTTTCTTCTGACATCTATAGAACTTGTGGACTGAGAAAAACTATTTGTTCCCTATTCATTCCATGTCAGAATACCAGGGAACTAAACAACGTTGTTATGAAAATTCTGTTCAGACAAGGAACGTGAGGCTCTTCCTCTCAAAGCCTGTGTCCCAACCTGAATTGTACTGATCTGTTTTTTTCTTTTTTCTTACTAAATTGTGAATTCCTGGGGTCCAGTCTCGATTTTTCTTTGTAAGACTACTGGCTATGCAGTGTCTGGCTTACATAAGGTACCTTTTTTTTTTTTTAGGTGAAATGAGGAAAGAAGAAATATAGGAAGACATTTTGTGAGCAATAATATTTTCAAAATTACATTTGGAAATTTATTACAATCATTCCCTCAGCTTCAGTTGAGATAAATGCATTTTCAAGCAGAGTTGACCTAAGTAGGAACAGATAAGGTAGCTGCTTCTCCTGCCTCAACATATTTATAGAATCTACTCTCTACCGTACCTGCCATTACTCTGTTTATTTCTACTTTGTGGTAAGGAATTGCTGGATTCAGTTAAAATATTAATGTGTTATCTGAGATATGAGTAATACATTAATCCAACATCAACTACATGAATTATTGTATTAGATACACCAAGAGGAAATTAGTCAAAGGAAGTAAACACAGGAAAGATAAGTTTTGACAAGAGAATAAAGGTAATTATGGCTCTGGGCTTCTCCTCTGAGAGAAAGATATTTTTAATTGCTACAAGGGAAGAAAGTAGTCTTTGAAAGGAATACAGGTAGAAAAAGCCAAACTGCACAATTCACACTTTTGAAGAGGACTCAACAAAAATCAGTTCAACGGTTTGAGAGTTTTGAGTTCCTAGGATACCAAAAACCAAAGCCAAACAAACCCATTGCTGTTGAGTCGATTCAGACTTATAGTGACTTATAGGACAGAGTAGGACTGCCCATAGGTTTTCCAAGTCTGTAAATAAATCATTATGCAAGCAGAAAAACACTTCTCAGTATGCTAGCATCTTCACAGAAAAATCACTGCAGTGGCACAGAAAAATATCTTCTCTTACCAACGGCTTATAATAAGGTACTTTCACAACTACACACTCATTTTTGCCATTTTTAAATCTGTTTGGGATGAGAACTATGGTCTTAGGCATAAAGTGTCTGAAATGAGGGTCAGGGTGAGGGTAAGCATAGGGTATATAGATCAGTTAATTGCTGAACCCTTCGTGAGCTAGTGATGAGAATCTTTCTTTGGTTTGAATTTTTTTCTTTCAGCCTCATTCCCCTCCCCATCCCAAATCAAATTTTACACTGTCCCACAGCATTCTGTTTCTTTTTTAAGGTGGTCGATTACATGGTTGTTCATTAGTTATCATAGGCTCCCACCAATTACAAAATTTATTTTCTTGGGAATGTTGGATGGGCATATTGGGACCTTGGGAAGTTAGGAGGAGTATAGATAGAGTATTGGTTTCTTTAATTCCTTCTTTGATGCTGGCTTATGGGCAGTGTAGCTTTTTATTATTATTATTGTGGTAAATTTTTATGTAACAAATTCTTTGCCATCTTAACCTTCTTCACATGCACTGTTCAGTGGCATTAACTTATGTCCATCATTTTGTTCAGCCATTACCCTTAACTGTTTCCAAAGTTTTCCATCACCCTTAACAGAACCACAGTGTCCTCTAAGCATTAATTCATTGTTTTACCCTCCCTCCCACTGGCCACTGGTAACCACTAATAAACTTCAGTCTTTATACCCTTGCTTACTCTCAATATTTTATATAAATGGGAGCATCCAATATTTGTCCTTCTGTGGCTGACTTATTTTACTCAGCAAAGGCTTCCAGGTTTCATCCATGGTGTAGAATATATCAAGATGACCCCGCAATTCCACACAAAGGTATAAAAAAAAAAAAAAAAAAAGCCCAGTGCTGTCCAGTCAATTCCGACTCATAGCGACAAAGGTATACACTTAAAAAAATTGAAAGCAGGAATGCAGATACTTGTACACCAATGTTCACTGCGGTACTATTTGCAATAGCAAAAGGCTGGAAACAGCCTAAATGTCTATCAACAGATGAATGAATCAACAAAATGTGACACAAGCATACAACGGAATGTTAGTGGTGCTTTCGTTGTCCATTTATTTGCTTGTTTTGAGGGGATCACTTATGGGAAGGAGGGTAGGACTTTTGGAACCAGATGCAATGGCTTTTCGCTTCATTGGACTTACTGAGATGCACTCAAATTAGCTTCTCCTTGTCCTGTGTTTCTGTGCTAGTGAATTTTTTTTTTCTCCTAGTATGGAATAAATTGCAATCACTTATTACTTTACATGAGATCTGGGCATTTGTTTGGCCACATTAAAAAAAGAAAAACAGCAGACAAACATGATGAGACAGATAAAGAGAAAAAGGAAAAACATGGAAAAAATGATAAAAAGAAGTCACCATGGTATGGTTGAGTAGGCTTTAAATATTTTTGTGTGTGAAACTTTTATTTATTTATTTATGAAACTGAATGTTCGAATGGACTTTTCTTGCCTTAGTTCTGACTGCCTCATCCATATGATTGATATCAGATAGAAAGATGTGTGTGCATAAAAATGCCTTATCTTTTAGAGACACTGTGGTAGTTAGAATTTCTAAAAATGCCCTCCCCTCCAAAGATGTCTGGTCCTAACCCCTAGAATTTATGGATATGATAAGCTATCCCATTCATGAATATATTACCCTTCAGGGAAAAAGGAACTTTGTAGATGTAATTAAGGTTACTAATCAGATGATCTTAAGATAGGGTGATTATACTGGATAATTAAGGTGGACTCAATGTGATCACATGTGCCCTTAAAAGCAGAGAGGTTTCTTCAGCCAGTAGGAAGAACGTGAAAGAAGAAGAAGAAATCAGAGATGTTTGAAGTGTGAGAAGGACATCTTTGCTGATTTGAAGATGGAGGCAACTGCATAGAAGAAAGGCAGGCAGCCAGTAGTAGCAAAGAGACTAGAGCCCAGGGCTGACAGTCAGCAAGGAAATGGACATCTAAGACTCACAGTCACAAGGAGCTACATTTTTCCAACAACCTGAATGAGCTGGGAAACAGGGGTATGTGGAAGAAAATAGGTTTATTTGGGATATAACAAAGTCCTGACCAAGAGAGGAGTAAACATATTGCACACAAAGAAAATAGGTAGGGGATAGTCTTAGATACTCTTTGTGGGCTTTCCTGGGAGGTGATGGTGGACCCTGGACTTCTGTGGCTGTGGGGAACTAAGCAACCTTCGGACAAGGGATATTCGCCTATGATGATAGATGTAAAGATAAAAGATCTCAAGGATGTACAGCTCTGAGGGATCTGCAAAAGCACTCTTAGAAGAGAAAGTCACCATTGCGATGGAATCTACCATACATAAGCCTGTGCCCTGTCCTCGATCCCTTTCCTCTCTTGACTTTTCCAGGGGAGGATCAGAAATGTCCTTAAGTGTGTTGGCAGTAGAAAAGGTGAATAAGAAAGGACACAGTTTTTTACTGTCTCTGGCTCTGCTCCAGATGGGAGGAAAGAAGATGATTTAACACTAAAAAACAATTTTTTCTGTGACTATTATCATCAAATGGAGACTATGTTTGTGATTCTTAGTGATAGTAATATTGTCATTATAGAAAATGACCATAAATATGGTGTAGACGGCCTCATCCATTCCCCTTAGGCACCCTTTACTTACCAGAGTAAGCCGATGGAGTTAGAGATGGCTCAGTACCTGGAGCTCTGGGGCAGGAGGTGGAGCAGAGTTAAATGCTATGACAAAGAAATATACACACCAGGAGCGAACGATTTGCCTGGCAGAAGAAAACCCAGACTTTGTGCCTAGAACATAAAACACCTATATCCCTCGCTAAACCCCCCCAAAACCAAACCAGTCGCTGTTGAGTTAATTACAATTCAGGGTGACCACACGGGTTCAGAGTAGATCTGCTCCGTAGGTTTTTCAAAGTTGTGACCTTTTGGAAATTGACCTTCATGACTTTCTTCTAAGGCTTCTCTGGGTGGGCTTGAACTGCCAACCTTTCAGTTATTGCTGTTGTTAGGTGCCATCGAGTTGGTTCCAACTCATAGTGACCCCATGTGCAACAGAATGAAACCCTGCCTGGCCCTTCACCGTCCTCACAACAATTGCTATGTTGGAGCCCATTGCTGCAGCCAATGTGTCAATCCATTTCATTGAGGGTCTTCCTTTTTTTGGCTGACCCCCTACTTTACCAAGCATGATGTCCTTTTCCAGGGACTGGGCCTTCCTGATAACATGTCCAACGTACGTGAGATGAAGTTTCACCAGCCTCGCTTCTAAGAAGCATTCTGGCTGTATTTCCAAGACTGATTTGGTGGTCCTTTTGGCAGGCCATGGTGTATTAAATATTCTTCACCAACATCATAATTCAAATGCATCAATGCTTTTACGGTCTTCCTTATTCATTGTCTAGCTTTCTCATGCATATGAGAAAATTGAAAATACCATGGCCTGGGTTTAACACTTTAAAGAGGTCTTTTGCAGCAGATTTGTCCAATGCAATATGTAGTTTGATTTCTTGACTGTTGCTTCCATGGGGGTTAATTGTGGATTCAAGTAAAATGAAATCCTTGACAACTTCAATCCCTTGGCCATTTATCATGATGTTGCTTATTGGTCCAATTGTGAGGATTTTTTTTCTTTATGCTGAATTGTAGTCCATACTGAGTTGTCATCTTTGATCTCCCTCAGTAAGTGCTTCCATTCCTCTTTGTTGTGTCAGGGGCATATTGCAGGTTGTGTCATGGGCATATTGCAGGTTGTTAATCATCAAGTGCTTAGCAGTTTGTACCACCCAGGATTCCTTCCTCACTACCACTCCCCTCTTTATTCTCACTTGGGCTATTGATATAACCTTTTAGCTGGTCTTCTTGCTTCAAGACCTCCCTGCTTGCCCTCAACCCGTTCTTCATACCACACCCGTCATCAGTCTGATTGTGGCCTACATAATTTGCTGCCTTAGTCTCAATTGATACCCCTAGTTGCTCTTTTACTCAGTTTCTGAAAGGGCATTCCTGTTTTGTGACACAGCCTGTCAACAGATCGCCTCTTACTGGCCCTCTTGGGCATGCCTCCTATGGCTTCCTGTGAGGGGAAACAGTCACTATCATATAACCCAGTCTCTCAGCAGTTGTAGTTACTCCTTTCCCATCCTGGCTGTGCCCTATGCAGGTGACTGTGATTGAACGTCTCCCTTTCCACAGCTAATGCACTAAAAACCTTAAAATTAACCAGTAAGACTTACTGGTTAACCAACCCCAAGAATTTACAGTTTTTTGCCATCTATAAGCCCTCTCCTAAAATTATAGCTTGTTGTATCCTTGTCCCTGGGTACAACCCACTCTGTGGCCCCGTGTCAAGGTGTGCTGTACCTCCCCCTCTCTGGGACCTGTGAGTAGGAAATTCTATGTTTTATGGCCATCCTACATGAGCCTCATTTCCTTGTGCTACAACTGAAAGACCATCTGAGACAACCACAGATCTCCTTTGAGTCAAAATTAAGACAACACCCAGGCCATATTTTTAAGGGTGAATTGTGATAATATCTTTTCCTCTTTTAAAATCTTTTAGTGGCTCTTTATAACCCACTTGATAAAATCCAAACACCAAGGCAAATATGCACATCCTTCTAGGTCTATTTTCTTCCTTGCTTTTTGGCTTCCACTTCTAAATGATCTAGACAGTCTAAGCCACTTATCATCTAGGGAATGTCTCAAGCTCTTGAACGAGGTATAATAAGTGATTGAACAGGGAGAGAAAATAGCCTACAAAATTTATATTCCTGGTGGTCTCAGAGTTTTTTTATATTGGGCAGATTCATTTTTTAAACTAAGTACACTGTGCTGTGAGTACCTTGAAGGTAAGAGTTATGCTGTATCTCATCACTGCTGTATTCTCAGGTTTGAATGCATTTAAAGAAAGACAAGGGAAAAGAAACAGAGAGAGACACCTTGTTAGGGTGAAATTATCTTGGGCGTACTTACAGAACAATTAGACTCCAATGAATTGCATTTTAGTTGCATAAAAATGAAGGGAAAAAAATCTTTGCTTTAATCACTACTATAGAAAATGTTCACCTTTATCCATGTTTCTTCTAGTATGACCCAGTGGTCATAATCAAATTTATCTTAGCTGAAGCCTTGAATGTCCCTCAGGGTGCCTATTCTCTGTACTCATTTCGCATGGTTTCAGGGCTAGTGGAATATGTATTACAGTTGAGTTGAAAATGAATTGTGGTCAAAACATCACAACCAAGGTGTTTTTTTTTAAAGTGAACTAATGTTAAAAAAAAAAAAAAATTTACCTTAGTTTTATGTGATTTACTTCTATTTATAGAAATCCAAATTCTACTGACAAAATATTGTTTATTAAAATAAATTTTTTGTCAGAAGACACTTATTATCTATGTCAGCTTAATTTTTTTTTTTTTTAATTTTGATTTGGGTGAAAATTTACAGCTCAAGTTAGTTTCTCATAACAAAATTTATACGCGTATTGTTATGTTACCCTAGTTGAAATCCCTATAATGTGGCAGCACACTCTCCCGTTCCACCTGGGTTTCCCATGTCCATGTAACAAATTCCTATCTCTTTCTGCCTTCTCATCCCACCTCCAGATAGGAGCTGCCAGTTTAGTCTCACGTCTCTACTTGAACTAAGAAGCATACTCTTTACAGGTATTATTTTACATTTTGTAGCCCAATCTAATCTTTGTCTGAAAAGTAGGCTTTGAAAATGGTTTTAGTTCTGGGTTAACAGAGGGTCCAGGGGCAACACAAAAGTATGTGTTCTTCTCAGTTTACACTATTTCTCAAGATCTTATAATAGTGGTCTTATACAATATTTCTCCTTTTGCCTCTGACTAATTTCGCTCAGCATAATGCCTTCCAGTTTCCTCCATGTTATGAAATGTTTCACAGATTCGTCACTGTTCTTTATCGATGCGTAGTATTCCATTGTGTGAATATACCACAATTTATTTACCCATTCATCCGTTGATGGACACCTTGGTTGCTTCCAGCTTTTTGCTATTGTAAACAGAGCTGCAATAAACATGGGTGTGCATATATCTGTTTGTGTGAAGGCTCTTGTATCTCTAGGGTCTATTTCGAGGAGTGGGATTTCTGGGTTGTATGGTAGTTCTATTTCTAACTGTTTAAGATAACGCCAGATAGATTTCCAAAGTGGTTGTACCATTTTACATTCCCACCAGCAGCGTATGAGAGTTCCAATCTCTCCGCAGCCTCTCCAACATTTATTATTTTGTGTTTTTTGGATTAATGCCAGCCTTGATGGAGTGAGATGGAATCTCATCGTAGTTTTAATTTGCATTTCTCTAAGGGCTAATGATCGAGAGCATTTTCTCATGTATCTGTCAGCTGCCTGAATATCTTCTTTAGTGAAGTGTGTGTTCATATCCTTTGCCCACTTCTTGATTGGGTTGTTTGTCTTTTTGTGGTTGAGTTTTGACAGAATCATGTAGATTTTAGAGATCAGGCACTGGTCAGAGATGTCATAACTGAAAATTCTTTCCCAGTCTGTAGGTGGTCTTTTTACTCTTTTGGTGAAGTCTTTAGATGAGCATAGGTGTTTGATTTTTAGGAGCTCCCAGTAATCGGGTTTCTCTTCGTCATTTTTGGTAACGTTTTGTATTCTGTTTATACCTTGTATTAGGGCTCCTAGGGTTGTCCCTATTTTTTCTTCGATGATCTTTATCGTTTTAGTCTTTATGTTTAGGTCTTTGATCCACTTGGAGTTAGTTTTTGTGCATGGTGTGAGGTATGGGTCCTGTTCCATTTTTTTGCAAATGGATATCCAGTTATGCCAGCACCATTTGTTAAAAAGACTATCTTTTCCCCAATTAAGTGACCCTGGTCCTTTGTCAAATATCAGCTGCTCATACGTGGATGGATCTATGTCTGGGTTCTCAATTCTGTTCCATTGGCCTATGTGCCTGTTGTTGTACCAGTACCAGGCTGTTTTGACTACTGTGGCTGTATAATAGCTTCTGAAATCAGGTAGAGTGAGGCCTCCCACTTTCTTCTTCTTTTTCAGTAATGCTTTGCTTATCTGGGGCTTCTTTCCCTTCCATATGAAATTGGTGATTTGTTTCTCTATCACCTTAAAAAATGACATTGGAATTTGGATCAGAAGTGCGTTATATGTATAGATGGCTTTTGGTAGAAGAGACATTTTTACTATGTTAAGTCTTCCTATCCATGAGCAAGGTATGTTTTTCCACTTAAGTATGTCCTTTTGAATTTCTTGTAGTAGAGCTTTGTAGTTTTCTTTGTATAGGTCTTTTACATCCTTGATAAGATTTATTCCTAAGTATTTTATCTTCTTGGGGGCTATTGTGAATGGTATTGATTTGGTTATTTCCTCTTCGATGTTCTTTTTGTTGATGTAGAGGAATCCAGGTGATTTTTGTATGTTTATTTTAAAACCTGAGACTCTGCCAAACTCTTCTATTAGTTTCAGTAGTTTTCTGGAGGATTCCTTAGGGTTTTCTGTGTATAAGATCATGTCATCTGCAAATAGAGATAATTTTACTTCCTCCTTGCCAATCCGGATGCCTTTTATTTCTTTGTCTAGCCTAATTGCCCTGGCTAGGACTTCTAGCACGATGTTGAATAAGAGCGGTGATAAAGGGCATCCTTGTCTGGTTCCCGTTCTCAAGCGAAATGCTTTCAGGTTCTCTCCATTTAGAGTGATATTGGCTGTTGGCTTTGCATAGATGCCCTTTATTATGTTGAGGAATTTTCCTTCAATTCCTATTTTGGTAAGAGTTTTTATCATAAATGGGTGTTGGACTTTGTCAAATACCTTTTCTGCATCAATTGATAAGATCATGTGGTTTTTGTCTTTTGTTTTATTTATGTGATGGATTACATTAATGGTTTTTCTGATATTAAACCAGCCTTGCATACCTGGTATAAATCCCACTTGATCGTGGTGAATCAGTTTTTTGATATGTTGTTGAATTCTATTGGCTAGAATTTCGTTGAGGATTTTTGCATCTATGTTCATGAGGGATATAGGTCTATAATTTTCTTTTTTTGTAATGTCTTTACCTGGTTTTGGTATCACGGAGATGGTGGCTTCATAGAATGAGTTGGGTAGTATTCCATCATTTTCTATGCTTTGAAATACCTTCAGTAGTAGTGGTGTTAACTCTTCTCTGAAAGTTTGGTAGAACTCTGCAGTGAAGCCGTCCGGGCCAGGGCTTTTTTTTGTTGGAAGTTTTTTGATTACCGTTTCAATCTCTTTTTTTGTTATGGGTCTATTTAGTTGTTCTACTTCTGAATGTGTTAGTTTAGGTAGGTAGTGTTTTTCCAGGAATTCATCCATTTCTTCTAGGTTTGCAAATTTGTTAGAGTACAATTTTTCGTAATAATCTGATATGATTCTTTTAATTTCAGTTGGTTCTGTTGTGATGTGGTCCTTCTCGTTTCTTATTCGGGTTATGTGTTTCCTGTATTTCTTTAGTCAGTCTAGCCAATGGTTTATCAATTTTGTTAATTTTTACAAAGAACCAGCTTTTGGCTTTGTTAATTCTTTCAATTGTTTTTCTGTTCTCTAATTCATTTAGTTCAGCTCTAATTTTTATTATTTGTTTTTTCTGGTGCCTGATGGACTCTTTTGTTCCTCACTTTCTATTTGTTCAAGTTGTAGGGACAGTTCTCTGATTTTGGCTCTTTCTTCTTTTTGTATGTGTGCATTTATCGATATAAATTGGCCTCTGAGCACTGTTTTTGCTGTGTCCCAGAGGTTTTGATAGGAAGTATTTTCATTCTCGTTGCATTCTATGAATTTCCTTATTCCCTCCTTGATGTCTTCTATAACTCAGTCTTTTTTCCGGAGGGTATTGTTCATTTTCCAAGTATTTGATTTCTTTTCCCTAGTTTTTCTATTATTGATTTCTAGTTTTATTGCCTTGTGGTCTGAGAAGATGCTTTGTAATATTTCGATGTTTTGGATTCTGCAAAGGTTTGTCTTATGACCTAATATGTGGTCTATTCTAGAGAATGTTCCATGTGCGCTAGAAAAAAAAGTATACTTTGCAGCAGCTGGGTGGAGAGTTCTGTATAAGTCAATGAGGTCAAGTTGGTTGATTGTTGTAATTAGGTCTTCCGTGTCTCTATTGAGCTTCTTACTGGATGTCCTGTCCTCCGAAAGTGGTGTGTTGAAGTCTCCTACTATAATTGTGGAGGTGTCTATCTCACTTTTCAGTTCTGTTAAAATTTGATTTATGTATCTTGCAGCCCTGTCATTGGGTGCATAAATATTTAATATGGTTATGTCTTCCTGATCAATTGTCCCTTTTATCATTATGTAGTGTCCTTCTTTATCCTTTGTGGTGGATTTAAGTCTAAAGTCTATTTTGTCAGAAATTAATATTGCTACTCCTCTTCTTTTTTGCTTATTGTTTGCTTGATATATTTTTTTCCATCCTTTGAGTTTTAGTTTGTTTGTGTCTCTAAGTCTAAGGTGTGTCTCTTGTAGGCAGCATATAGACGGATCGTGTTTCTTTATCCAGTCCGAGACTCTCTGTCTCTTTATTGGTGCATTTAGTCCATTTACATTCAGCGTAATTATAGATAAATAAGTGTTTAGTGTTGTCATTTTGATGCCTTTTCATGTGTGTTGTTTACCATTTCATTTTCCCACATACTTTTTTGTGCTGAGACGTTTTTCTTAGTAAATTGTGAGATCCTCATTTTTGTAGTGTTTGACTTTATGTTTGTTGAGTCGTTACGTTTTTCTTGGCTTTATCTTGAGTTATGGAGTTGTTATACCTCTTTGTGGTTACCTTATTATTTATCCCTATTTTTCTAAGTAAAAACCTAACTTGCATTGTTCTGTATCACCTTGTATCACTCTCCATATGGCAGTTCTATGCCTCCTGTATTTAGTCCCTCTTTTTGATTATTGTGATCTGTTACATATTGACTTCCGTGATTCCCTGTTATGAGTATTTTTTTTTAATTAATCTTAATTTTTTTTTTATAATAACTTTTATTAAGCTTCAAGTGAACGTTTACAAATCCAATCAGTCTGTCACATATAAGTTTACATACATCTCACTCCCTACTCCCACTTACTCTCCCCGTCTTGAGTCAGCCCTTTCAGTCTCTCCTTTCTTGACAATTTTGCCGGCTTCCCTCTCTCTCTATCCTCCCATCCCCCCTCCAGACAAGAGTTGCCAACACAATCTCAAGTGTCCACCTGATATAATTAGCTCACTCTTCATCAGTGTCTCTCTCCCACCCGCTGACCAGTCCCTTTCATGTCTGATGAGTTGTCTTCGGGGATGGTTCCTGTCCTGTGTCAACAGAAGGTCTGGAGAGCATGGCCGCCGGGATTCCTCCAGTCTCAGTCAGACCATTAAGTTTGGTCTTTTTATGAGAATTTGGGGTCTGCATCCCACTGATCTCCTGCTCCCTCAGGGGTCCTCTGCTGTGCTCCCTGGCAGGGCAGTCATCGATTGTGGCCGGGCACCAACTAGTTCTTCTGGTCTCAGGATGATGTAGGTCTCTGGTTCATGTGGCCCTTTCTGTCTCTTGGGCTCTTAGATGTCGTGTGGCCTTGGTGTTCTTCATTTTCCTTTGCTCCAGGTGGGTTGAGACCAATTGCTGCATCTCAGATGGCCGCTTGTTAGCATTTAAGACCCCAGACACCACATTTCAAAGTGGGATGCAGAATGATTTCATAATAGAATTATTTTGCCAATTGACTTAGAAGTCCCCGCAAACCATGTTCCCCAGACCCCCGCGCTTACTCCGCTGAGCTTTGAAGCATTCATTTTATCCCGGAAACTTCTTTGCTTTTGGTCCAGTCCAATTGAGCTGACCTTCCATGTATTGAGTGTTGTCTTTCCCTTCACCTAAAGCAGTTCTTATCTACTGATTAATCAATAAAAAAAAACCTCTCCCACCCTCCTACCTCCCCGCCTCGTAACCACAAAAGTATGTGTTCTTCTCAGGTGTACTATTTCTCAAGATCTTATAATAGTGGTCTTATACAATATTTCTCCTTTTGCCTCTGACTAATTTCGCTCAGCATAATGCCTTCCAGGTTCCTCCATGTTATGAAATGTTTCAGAGATTCGTCACTGTTCTTTATCGATACGTAGTATTCCATTGTGTGAATATACCACAATTTATTTACACATTCATCCGTTGATGGACACCTTGGTTGCTTCCAACTTTTTGCTATTGTAAACAGAGCTGCAATAAACATGGGTGTGCATATATCTGTTTGTATGAAGGCTCTTGTATCTCTAGGGTATATTCCTAGGAGTGGGATTTCTGGGTTGTATGGTAGTTCTATTTCTAACTGTTTAAGATAACGCCAGATAGATTTCCAAAGTGGTTGTACCATTTTACATTCCCACCAGCAGCGTATGAGAGTTCCAATCTCTCCGCAGCCTCTCCAACATTTATTATTTTGTGTTTTTTGGATTAATGCCAGCCTTGCTGGTGTGAGATGGAATCTCATCGTAGTTTTAATTTGCATTTCTCTAATGGCTAATGATCGAGAGCATTTTCTCATGTGTCTGTCGGCTGCCTGAATATCTTCTTTAGAGAAATGTGTGTTCATATCCTTTGCCCACTTCTTGATTGGGTTGTTTGTCTTTTTGTGGTTGAGTTTTGACAGAATCATGTAGATTTTAGAGATCAGGCGCTGGTCGGAGATGTCATAGCTGAAAATTCTTTCCCAATCTGTAGGTGGTCTTTTTACTCTTTTGGTGAAGTCTTTAGATGAGCATAGGTGTTTGATTTTTAGGAGCTCCCAGTTATCGGGTTTCTCTTTATCATTTTTGGTAACGTTTTGTATTCTGTTTATACCTTGTATTAGGGCTCCTAGGGTTGTCCCAATTTTTTCTTCCATGATCTTTATCGTTTTAGTCTTTATGTTTAGGTCTTTGATCCACTTGGAGTTAGTTTTTGTGCATGGTGTGAGGTATGGGTCCTGTTTCATTTTTTTGCAAATGGATATCCAGTTATGCCAGCACCATTTGTTAAAAAGACTATGTTTTCCCCAGTTAATTGACACTGGTCCTTTGGTCAAATATCAGCTGCTCATACGTGGATGGATCTATGTCTGGGTTCTCAATTCTGTTCCATTGGCCTATGTGCCTGTTGTTGTACCAGTACCAGGCTGTTTTGACTACTGTGGCTGTATAATAGGTTCTGAAGTCAGGTAAGGTGAGGCCTCCCACTTTCTTCTTCTTTTTCAGTAGTGCTTTGCTTATCCGGGGCTTTTTTCCCTTCCATATGAAATTGGTGATTTGTTTCTCTATCCCCTTAAAATATGACATTGGAATTTGGATCGGAATTGCGTTAAATGTATAGATGGCTTTTGGTAGAATAGACATTTTTACTATGTTAAGTCTTCCTATCCATGAGCAAGGTATGTTTTTCCACTTAAGTATGTCCTTTTGAATTTCTTGTAGTAGAGCTTTGTAGTTTTCTTTGTATAGGTCTTTTACATCCTTGGTAAGATTTATTCCTAAGTATCTTATCTTCTTGGGGGCTACTGTGAATGGTATTGATTTGGTTATTTCCTCTTCGGTGTTCTTTTTGTTGATGTAGAGGAATCTAAGTGATTTTTGTATGTTTATTTTAAAACCTGAGACTCTGCCAAACTCTTCTATTAGTTTCAGTAGTTTTCTGGAGGATTCCTTAGGGTTTTCTGTGTATATAATCATGTCATCTGCAAATAGTGATAACTTTACTTCTTCCTTGCCAATCCGGATACCTTTTATTTCTTTGTCTAGCCTGATTGCCCTGGCTAAGACTTCCAACACGATGTTGAATAAGAGCGGTGATAAAGGGCATCCTTGTCTGGTTCCCGTTCTCAAGGGAAATGCTTTCAGGTTCTCTCCATTTAGAGTGATATTGGCTGTTGGCTTTGCATAGATGCCCTTTATTATGTTGAGGAATTTTCCTTCAATTCCTATTTTGGTAAGAGTTTTTATCATGAATGGGTGTTGGACTTTGTCAAATGCCTTTTCTGCATCAATTGATAAGATCATGTGGTTTTTGTCTTTTGTTTTATTTATGTGATGGATTACATTAATGGTTTTTCTGATATTAAACCAGCCTTGCATACCTGGTATAAATCCCACTTGATCAGGGTGAATTATTTTTTTGATGTGTCGTTGGATTCTATTGGCTAGAATTTTGTTGAGGATTTTTGCATCAATGTTCATGAGGGATATAGGTCTATAATTTTCTTTTTTTGTAATGTCTTTACCTGGTTTTGGTATCAGGGAGATGGTGGCTTCATAGAATGAGTTGGGTAGTATTCCGTCATTTTCTATGCTTTGGAATACCTTTAGTAGTAGTGGTGTTAACTCTTCTCTGAAAATTTGGTAGAACTCTTCAGTGAAGCCGTCCGGGCCAGGACTTTTTTTTGTTGGGAGTTTTTTGATTACCGTTTCAATCTCTTTTTTTGTTATGGGTCTATTTAGTTGTTCTACTTCTGAATGTGTTAGTTTAGGTAGGTAGTGTTTTTCCAGGAATTCATCCATTTCTTCTAGGTTTTCAAATTTGTTAGAGTACAATTTTTCATAATAATCTGAAATGATTCTTTTAATTTCATTTGTTTCTGTTGTGATGTGGTCCTTCTCATTTCTTATTCGGGTTATTTGTTTCCTTTCCTGTATTTCTTTAGTCAGTCTAGCCAATGGTTTATCAATTTTGTTAATTTTTTCAAAGAACCAGCTTTTGGCTTTGTTAATTCTTTCGATTGTTTTTCTGTTCTCTAATTCATTTAGTTCAGCTCTAATTTTTATTATTTGTTTTCTTCTGGTGCCTGATGGATTCTTTTGTTGCTCACTTTCTATTTGTTCAAGTTGTAGGGACAGTTCTCTGATTTTGGCTCTTTCTTCTTTTTGTATGTGTGCATTTATTGATATAAATTGACCTCTGAGCACTGCTTTTGCTGTGTCCCAGAGGTTTTGATAGGAAGTATTTTCATTCTCGTTGCTTTCTATGAATTTCCTTATTCCCTCCTTGATGTCTTCTATAACCCAGTCTTTTTTCAGGAGGGTATTGTTCATTTTCCAAGTATTTGATTTCTTTTCCCTCGTTCTTCTGTTATTGATCTCTAGTTTTATTGCCTTGTGGTCTGAGAAGATGCTTTGTAATATTTCGATGTTTTGGACTCTGCAAAGGTTTGTTTTATGACCTAATATGTGGTCTATTCTAGAGAATGTTCCATGTGCGCTAGAAAAAAAAGTATACTTTGCAGCAGTTGGGTGGAGAGTTCTGTATAAGTCAATGAGGTCAAGTTGGTTGATTGTTGTAATTAGATCTTCCGTGTCTCTGTTGAGCTTCTTACTGGATGTCCTGTCCTTCTCCGAAAGTGGTGTGTTGAAGTCTCCTACTATAATTGTGGAGGTATCTATCTCACTTTTCAGTTCTGTTAAAATTTGATTTATGTATCTTGCAGCCCTGTCATTGGGTGCATAAATATTTAATATGGTTATGTCTTCCTGATCAATTGTCCCTTTTATCATTATATAGTGTCCTTCTTTATCCTTTGTGGTGGATTTAAGTCTAAAGTCTATTTTGTCAGAAATTAATATTGCTACTCCTCTTCTTTTTTGCTTATTGTTTGCTTGATATACTTTTTTCCATCCTTTGAGTTTTAGTTTGTTTGTGTCTCTAAGTCTAAGGTGTGTCTCTTGTAGGCAGCATATAGATGGATCGTGTTTCTTTATCCAGTCTGTGACTCTCTGTCTCTTTATTGGTGCATTCAGTCCATTTACATTCAGGGTAATTATAGATAAATAAGTTTTTAGTGCTGTCATTTTGATGCCTTTTTATGTGTGTTGTTGACAATTTCATTTTTCCACATACTTTTTTGTGCTGAGGCGTTTTTCTTAGTAAATTGTGAGATCCTCATTTTCATAGTGTTTGACTTTATGTTAGTTGAGTCGTTACGTTTTTCCTGGTTTTTGTCTTGAGTTATAGAGTTGTTATACCTTTTTGTGGTTACCTCATTATATACCCCTATTTTTCTAAGTAAAAACCTAACTTGTATTGTTCTATATCGCCTTGTATCCCTCTCCATATGGCAGTTCAATGCCTCCTGTATTTAGTCCCTCTTTTTGATTATTGTGATCTTTTACCTATTGACTTCCATGATTCCCTGTTATGTGTATTTTTTTTTTTTAATTAATCTTAATTTGTTTGTTTTTGTGATTTCCCTATTTGAGTTGATATCAGGACGTTCTGTTTTGTGACCTTGTATTGTGCTGATATCTGATATTATTGGTTCTGTGACCAAACAATATCCTTTAGTATTTCTTGTAGCTTTGGTTTGGTTTTTGCAAATTCTCTAAACTTGTGTTTGTCTGTAAATATCTTAATTTCACCTTCATATTTCAGAGAGAGTTTTGCTGGATATATGATCCTTGGTTGGCAGTTTTTCTCCTTCAGTGTTCTGTATATGTCGTCCCATTCCCTTCTTGCCTGCATGGTTTCTGCTGAGTAGTCAGAACATATTCTTATTGATTCTCCCTTGAAGGAAACCTTTCTTTTCTCCCTGGCTGCTTTTAAAATTTTTCTGTTTATCTTTGGTTTTGGTGAGTTTGATGATAATATGTCTTGGTGTTTTTCTTTTTGTATCAATCTTAAATGGGGTTCGATGAGCATCTTGGATAGATATCCTTTCGTCTTTCATGATGTCAGGGAAGTTTTCTGTCAGAAGTTCTTCAACTATTTTCTCTGTGTTTTCTCTCCGCCTTCCCTGTTCTGGGACTCCAATCACCCGCAGGTTATCCTTCTTGATAGAGTCCCACATAATTCTTAGGGTTTCTTCATTTTTTTTAATTCTTTTATCTGATTTTTTTTCAGCTATGTTGGTGTTGATTCCCTGGTCCTCCAGATGTCCCAGTCTGCATTCTAATTGCTCGAGTCTGCTCCTCTGACTTCCTAGTGTGTTGTCTAATTCTGTAATTTTATTGTTAATCTTTTGGATTTCTACATGTTGTCTCTCTATGGATTCTTGCAACTTATTAATTTTTCCACTATGTTCTTGAATAATCTTTTTGAGTTCTTCAACAGTTTTATCAGTGTGTTCCTTGGCTTTTTCTGCAGATATCCTAATTTCATTTGTGATATCATTAAGCATTCTGTAAATTAGTTTTTTATATTCTGTATCTGACAATTCCAAAATTGTACCTTCATTTGGGAAAGATTTTGATTCTTTTGTTTGGGGGGTTGTAGAAGCTGTCACGGTCTGCTTCTTTAAGTGGTTTGATATGGATTGTTGTCTCCGAGCCATCACTGGGAAACTAGTTTTTCCAGAAAATCCGCTAAAAAAAAACTGCAGTCAGATTCCTATCAGAGTTCTCCCTCTGGCTCAGGCTATTCAGATGTTAATGAAGCCGCCTGGGGAGGGTGGGGGAGGGAACAGAGAGATAGGAGAGTAGCACCTCAGAATATAGCCAGAGTTGCTTGTCTTGCTTGGAATGACTATTATATCTGAGATTCCCGCGGGCGCGTCGCCTATGTGTGCTGGCTGTGTGGAGATTGCCCCCAGGGGGTCTGGCCCGCTGGAGTCACGGTCAGATCCTCCGCTTCCAGCCCCACGCCCAGCGTCAAGGCTCCCCTACTGGGACGGTGCACTCTCGACTCCAAAATCAGTCGCTGCCTCCCGGGGACTTCTCGTCCCTCCAGCCGCGTGGCCGTGCCGCCTCCGTGAACCAGGTGGGCCCCCTCCCGGGGTTAGTTCAGATGGGTGGAGTAGCTCCCCGTGCTTGTGCCGCGACCGAGTGGCCCGGCTGGAACGCTGTTCTCCCCGCTCCAATACCAGTCGCTGCCTCCCGGGGACTTCTCCTACCGGCTGCGTCCCACGCCGCCCGCGCGACCCGGCTGGTCCCCTTCCCGGGGTTAGTTCAGGGGGTGGAGCAACTCTCCGTGTTTATGGCGTACCTGCGTGCAGTCCAAATCCCTGCGGTACAGTTCCCTGGCTCGGATGCTGCTCTTTCTGCTCCAAGATAAGTCACTGCCTCCCGGGGACTTCTCCTACCGGCTGCGTCCCACGCCGCCCGTGGAACCGGCTGGTCCCCCTCCCGGGGTTAGTTCAGGGGGGTGGAGCAGGTCTCTGTGCTTGTGCCGTACCTGACTGGTACGCTGGCTCCAGGCTCTGGAAACAATCGCTGCTTCCCCGTATTAGTTCGTTCTCCGTCTCTAAATCTGTGTTTGTTGTTCAGGGTTCGTAGATTGTTATGTATGTGATCGATTCACTTGTTTTTCCGTGTCTTTGTTGTAAGAGGGATCCGAGGTAACGTCTGCCTAGTCCGCCATCTTGGCTCCGCCCCTCCTCTTAATTTGTTTTTCTGATTTCCCTATTTGAGTTGATATCAGGATGTTCTGTTTTGTGACCTTGTGTCGTGCTGGTATCTGATATTATTGGTTTTCTGACCAAACAATATCCTTTAGTATTTCTTGTAGCTTTGGTTTGGTTTTTGCAAATTCTCTAAACTTGTGTTTATCTGTAAATATCTTAATTTCGCCTTCATATTTCAGAGAGAGTTTTGCTGGATATATGATCCTTGGCTGGCAGTTTTTCTCCTTCAGTGCTCTGTATATGTCTTCCCATTCCCTTCTTGCCTGCATGGTTTCTGCTGAGTAGTCTGAACTGATTCTTATTGATTCTCCCTTGAAGGAAACCTTTCTTTTCTCCCTGGCTGCTTTTAAAATTTTCTGTTTATCTTTGGTTTTGGTGAGTTTGATGATAATATGTCTTGGTGTTTTTCTTTTTGTATCAATCTTAAATGGGGTTCAATGAGCATCTTGGATAGCTATCCTTTCGTCTTTCATGATGTCAGGGAAGTTTTGTGTCAGGAGTTCTTCAACTATTTTCTCTGTGTTTTCTGTCCCCCGTCCCTGTTCTGGGACTCCAATCACCCGCAAGTTATCCTTCTTGATAGAGTCCCACATAATTCTTAGGGTTTCTTCATTTTTTTTAATTCTTTTATCTGATTTTTTTTCAGCTATGTTGGTGTTGATTCCCTGGTCCTCCAGATGTCCCAGTCTGCATTCTAATTGCTCGAGTCTGCTCCTCTGACTTCCTATTGCGTTGTCTAATTCTGTAATTTTATTGTTAATCTTTTGGATTTCTACATGCTGTCTCTCTATGGATTCTTGCAACTTATTCATTTTTCCACTATGTTCTTGAATAATCTTTTTGAGTTCTTCAACAGTTTTATCAGTGTGTTCCTTGGCTTTTTCTGCAGTTTGCCTTATTTCGTTTCTGATGTCTTGAAGCATTCTGTAAATTAGTTTTTTATATTCTGTATCTGATAATTCCAGGATTGTATCTTCATTTGGGAAAGATTTTGATTCTTTTGTTTGGGGGGTTGTAGAAGCTGTCATGGTCTGCTTCTTTATGTGGTTTGATATGGACTGCTGTCTCCGAGCCATCACTGGGAAACTAGTTTATCCAGAAAATCCGCTAAAAAAAATGCGGTCAGATCCCTTTCAGAATTGCCTTTGGATTATAACCACCACCTTGTTCCCTGTAAGGATGAAAGTCTGAGATTTGGATCATATATGCTTGGCTGTAGCTGGTTCTGTGTTTTTAGTCCAATTAGGGGTGGATTTTTGGTCCCTGGGTTTTTTTTGTTTTGTTTTGTTTCTTCTCTCAGGCCGAAGGAGAGGGTTAGGAAAAGACCAAAAGAAAAAAAAAAGGGGGGGTGAAGCAAAGCCGCCGCGGAGCCGGAGCCGTTCTCCCTCTCGCTCAGGCAATTCCAATGTTAATGAAGCCGCCTGGGGAGGGTGGGGGAGGGATCAGAGAGATAGGAGAGTAGCACCTCAGAATATAGCCAGAGTTGCTTGTCTTGCTTGGAATGAATATTATATCTGAGATTCCCACGGAGCATGTCGCCTATGTGTGCTGGCTGTGTGGAGATTGCCCCCGGGGGTCTGGCCCACTGAAGTCACAGTCAGATCCTCCGCTGCCAGTCCAAATCCTAGCGTCAAGGTTCCCCTGCTGGGACTTTTACTCCTGGCTCCAAAATCAGTCGTTGCCTCCCAGGGACTTCTCGTTCTGCCAGCTGTGTCGCCCCGCCGCCTCTGCGAACCGGCTGGGCCCCCTCCCGGGGTTAGTTCAGGGGAGTGGAGCAGCTCCCCGTGCTTGTGCAATGACAGCGCCCAGTCAAATGCCCGGTGGCAGGATTCCCCAGCTGGGACGCTGCTCTCTCAGCTCCAAGACCAGTCACTGCCTCCCGGGGACTTCTCCCATTGGCTGCGTCACCACACTGCCCACGAGAACCGGCTAGGCCCCCTCCAGGGGTAAGTTCAGGGGGGTAGGGCTGGGCCCCTTGTTTGCACCGTCAGCTCCCCTGGGCTCTGCCCTAAATCGGGCACCAAAGGTTATCTGACTGGGACGCTGGCTCCAGGCTCTGAAGACAATCGCTGCTTCCCCGTATTTGTTCGTTTACTGTCTCTAAATCTGTGTTTGTTGTTCATGGTTTGTAGATTGTTATGTACGTGATCGATTCACTTGTTTTTCCGTGTCTTTGTTGCAAGAGAGATCCGAGGTAGCGTCTACCTAGTCCGCCGTCTTGGCCCCGCCTCCATGGATAGTGTTTTTATTACTCATTTTCCACTCTCTGTCTCATTACTGGTGCATTTAGTCCATTAACATTCAGCATAATTATTTATAGGTACGAGCTCTGTGCTTTCATTTCAATGTATTTTTTTGTGTGTTTGTGTGTTGTTGACAATTCTTTGCTCCACTTAATTTTCTGTGCTGAATCATGTTCCTTTGTGCATTTTGTTTTCAACTTTTTCATTGTTGTTGATTTTGTATTTGCTGAGTCTTTATATTTTTCTCCTTTTTATTTTGATGTGTAGGATTATTCATTTCCTTTGTGGTTACCTTAAAATTTACCTCTATTTTTCTAAGTTTAAACCAAACTTTTTTTTTCCTTTGATATCACCTTGACTTCCTCTCCATATGAAACTTCTATGATTACATTACTTTGTTCAACTTTTTTTGTTTTGATCTTGTCATCTTTTACATATTAACATCTCTGTTTGCCTATTTTCAGTGTTTTAGCTTTGATTTATTTTTTGCCTTACCTATCTGGGTTGATATCTGGTTGTTCCATTCTGTGTTCTGGTCTTGGGTTGTTATCTGATGTTATTGATTTTCTAACTGAAGACTCTCTTCAGTATTTCTTGTAATTTTAGTTTGGTTTTTACAAATTCCTTTAACTTCTCTTTACCTAGTAATGCCCTAATTTTTCCATCACATTTGAGAGACAGGTTTGCTGGATATGTAATTCTTGGCTAGCAATTCTTTTTTGCTTCAGTGCTCTATATATGTCATCCCATTGCCTTCTTGCCTGCATGGTTTCTGCTGAGTGGTCCGAGTTTAGTCTTATTCACTCTCCATTGTAGATGACTTTTTGTTTATCCCTAGCTGCTCTTAAAATTCTCTCTTTATCTTTAGTTTTGGCAAGTTTGATTATAATATACCTTGGTGACTTTGCTTTGGAATCTACCCTGTATGGGTTCGACGAGCTTCTTGGATAGATATCTTCTCAACTTTCACAATATCAGGGAAGTTTTCTGTGAACAAATCTTCAACAATTCTCTCTATACTCCAATCCCTTGTAGGTTATTCCTCTTGATAGAGTCCCACATAATTCTTAGGTTTTCTTCATTTCTTAAAATTCTTTTATCTGATTTTTCCTCAAATAAATGACTTCAAATGCTTTATCTTCTATCTCACTACTTCTCACTTCCATTGGCTCAATTCTGCTCCTATGACATTCTATTGAGTTGTCTAATTCAGAAATTTTTTTGTCAATCTCTTGAATTTCTGTTAGTGTCTCTCTATGGATACTTGTAGCCTGCTAAATTTGGCATTATACTCTTATATAATCTTCTCAAGTTCCTCCGTTGCTTTGTCTGTATGTTCCTTGGCTTGGTCTACATTTTGCCTGATCTCCTTTCTGATTTCTTGAAAAGCTCTGTGTATTAATCTTTTGAATTCTACCTCTGGTAGTTCTAAGAGATTATCTTCCTCTGGGAGGTTTCTTGGTTCTTTGTTTTGGTGTCTTACTGAAGCCATTTTGGTCTGCCTCTTTTTGTGATTTGATATTGACTGTTGTCTCTGAGCCATCAATAAGTTATTGCATTTATTTATTTTATGTTTGCTTACTGTGTCCTAGCTTCTTGTTTTGTTTTGATACACCAAAATAGGCTGGTCATGTGAGCTACTTTGATTATTGCCATCTTTAAAGCTGTCACATCCTGCCACCAGGTGGTTAGAGCTGTTACTAGGTATGTGAGCCCAGGAGTCTGTTTACTTTTCTTGTGTAAATTCAGCTCAGGTGTCCAGGTCGTTGGTCATTGAGTGTGTGGTACAGGCTCTCACCTACAGTCCCAGATGGACAGGGTTACATAGGGACGATTCGAGTAGGCACAGGTATCTGGCTGCAGTAGAGGGTTATGTGTTGAGCAAGATATGGGGCTAACAGCTGCCCCTGAGTGCCTGGGTGGAAAGTTGGCCCTGTTCCCTAGAGATATGAGGTGGATGGGTTTTGCCCCATGACTTTGGGCATCCAGTGCTGTTGGCTATAAGGATTGGGAGGCACCACTTATTTTTGGGCTCCTCTTGGGTGGCTAGGTGGGGGGGAGCCACTTGTTCTAAGGTTCCCGACGTGGGTAGGTGAGGACCCTGTTTAATGGGCAGGGTGGTATCAAATGTCATGAACCTGCCACTCCCCTTAGCTGTTGCAGTTGAAAATAGGCTTCAGGTATATACCCTGTTGTATTGTGCTAATGAGGGCCTACACTGTTGAAGCGGATTTGAACTCAATTCTCTGTAAGCTAAAACGAGAGTTTTGAGTTTTGGCTACTATACTTTTCTAATCATACAATCATGCAAGGAAGTAACCGTAACTGATAACCATAACTAATTGTGTTGTGGAAGCCTTCATGGAAATTAACTTTTCCAGTAATTAACAACATCAAACTGTGTCTAGTCAATCCTTCTGAAGTCCCTGGGTGGTGCAAATGGTTAATGCACTTGGCTGCTAACCAAAAGGTTGAAGGTTTGAATCTACCCTGTAGTGCCTTAGAAGGAAGGCCTGAGGGTCTACTTCTGAAAAATTAGCAATTGAGTACAATTCTACTTTAGCACAGAGTTACCACGAGTCAGAAACTTGTTTTCAATTTAAGTACTTTATCTTTTGTTTACATTAACTACTTTGGAGTCCATCAAGAAGTATTTAGGAAGCTCCTGACCTCAAGAATTGTTAGTTGGAAAAATATCATCTTTAGTTGGAAAAATAACATGAATAATCCACTTAACTGAAGCATATCAGCTAGTACCAGAAAGCTAAAAGTCTTTGTACTCCTCTTACAGAAGCAAATTTTTTCAACTGTAATTTTGCTTGCAGAAAAGAAGTGCTTATGCCCACAATAAAATGTGTTGTTATAATTAGACACTGGATTTTAAACAAGCAAGTACTTTGATTTCTCTGATTATTTGTATTTCAGAGGCTATTGTTACTTAAAAAAGTCTCCCATGTTGCTTTGTTTTTATAAACATTTGTGTGTTTTTTTTTTACTGTCTTATGCATTTTAATCATTTTAATATTACTTGCTTAAAAAAATAACTGTACTTTAGAATATAATTACTTTGGTAGATCTGCTGAGACAAATGTAGCCATAATAATGCAAAATCCTGAGAGGTCCAGAAGGTTGTTGATCCACTGCCAGTATGCTGTATAATTTATTTATAGCCAAATATTTTTCAAATAGCATTATTATTAAAATATGTTCATGAATTCAGCAGATTTTTTAAAGGTTTTCCTGCATCACCCAATGGAAAGATTTAATATATTCTGCTTTGCAATGTCATGGGTATCAGTATTTTCTGAGCAACTTTTTTAATATATGCATCTTAAATGAAATTAGTTCATCTGAGTGAAATGGAAACCACTCCTCTACAAATTTATTCCCCATAAAATCCAAGCGTATGTTCCCAGCACTGTGCACACAAAAGATTTGAGGGGGAAGAGCTGGAAAGATCATCGTAGAACTTTCAGGATCATTTTTATTTCAAATGCTAACTGAGAATCACAATCTCAATATTTATCAACATGAAAAGTAAATCTCAGAATTTTACCAAGCTCCACAGCTTACTTTGAAAAATTGAGACTGAATACTTGCATAGCTTATGCAAGGTCTCAAACTGTCTTTATAACTGAATCAATGTATTTAAACCATTGATTTGTGTCACTTATGTCTTGTTTCTTCCAGAATCTTAAAAAAAATAAAGTAATAAAAATATATGCCCCAGATTTTTGTACATTAAAATAAATTATTCTTGTTTATGAGAAGCGAATACCACTGGATCAGTAAGTTAGTCAATAAAGGGTCTGCAGCTGCCTGTGGGATGAATGCCATTCTTTTGAAATGTGTGGCTTCATTTAAGCTGAATGGTTCTTTAAACTTGAAAAAGCTACGAGGAGATTTAATTTCAAACATAAAGGTCATGAAATGCCTATAAATGAGAGATTGCCTGCAGAAGCATACTTAGAGAACTGAACAGTAGTTATAAATGCAGAGGCACAGTTGGCTCAGGTTTTATCACAGAAGTCCACTGAACACCAACTTCTTAGGCTAGGCCATCCCGTATGTGTCCTGACTGACTCTAATAATTTCTTGGTTTTATTTTCCTCTATACTCGTTCTCCTATTGGTGGGACAGATTTTTTCTTTTATGTTATATTTTCTGTTTTTCATGTTCTGGTGATGATGTCCTTCATAAGCATGATTATAGCTGAAAACTAGTGTTATTTTCTTATTCATTCTTTTGTGTATTTGTTTAATAAATACTTATTCAGCATCTATTATCTGTCATTAAGATGGCCAGTACAATGTGGTGCAGCATACTGCATAGGCTACTGTGGCATATAGGAGTGGAAAAGGATCTCAAGAGAGTAGAGCAAGAAGAGATTCTATAATATGACTGATACTACAAAAAGCATCCTTGTCTATTTGGGCTGTCAGCGTCACACTTTTACTGTGTTTGTTTCTTTCTTACTTACGAGGTTTTCTCTTTACTCATATTTCCATTAATGATCAATTCAATTTGACAAGATTTACCCTATGATTGGGATACAGCTCTACTGAAATAGTCTAGAATTCAAATAATACCTTCAGTCCTTTTTCTAAGCAAGTTCCATGATCTAAGTAAACTGTGACCATTTAGAGTTATTTATAAATGGCTTGGGCTTGCCATGAATGGTTGTAATCCTAAGATAATAATTTCTTTAGGGTTTTTCCCTCATGCATCATTTGCTAATTGCTTCCCTATTTATTTTGTCATTTATGTAATTATTTCCTTAATTTAGAAAATCTTTTAAAAGATAAAATCGATGGATGTTGTAATGTGGTGATTAGGGGACTGAATTAAGGCCAAGGATACTTAAGATCTAGCCTACATCTGTTTGAAATCATCTTTGGATAATTTTGTTTGTTTGTTTCAATGAGTTTTAGTTTTCTCCCCTCCTACAAAATTGAGAGCTTTGGCTCTGCATGGTCTCACATTCTGACAACACTAATGTTCTACAACTATATCAAGCACATATTCCATTATATGGAAAAAAAGGTCTTTGAAAAAAAAAACAAAGTTAGATTTTGATCATATTCAACATGTTAACATTTGATTATCATGAAAATGGTAATAAGCAAGACCCTTAAATACCTTCTGAGTCAATAAAGATTACTTTTAGCTAAATGTTAGTACGTGTGTGTGTATGTGTGTGTGTGTGGTACAGTTTCATTCTACTTGGCTCAACAATCAAAGTCCATAGAAGCAGCAGTCAAGAAAACAAATGAGACATTGCATTGGGAAAATCTGCTGCATGATTTTAAAGTTTTAGAAAGCAAAGATGTCAGTTTGAGAATTAAGGCTCCCATATTTTTTTTTTTTTTTATTAAAAATAGTTTTTAATCCAAGCCAGTGGCATAGTGGTTAAGTGCCATGGCTGCTAACCAAAAGGTCGGCACTTTGAATCCACCAGGCGCTCCTTGGAACCTCTACAGGGCAGTTCTATTCTGTCCTATAGGGTCGCTGTGAGTCAGAATTAACTTGACAGCAGTGTTTTTTTTTTTTTTTTTAATCCAAGCCATAGTTTTTTAAATCACCTTATATGTATGTGCAAACTGGACAATAAAAAGGGAGAACAGAAGAAGAATTGATGTTTTCTGACTGCAGTATAGGTGAAGAATATTGAATATACTATGTACTGCCAAAAAAGAAAAACAACAACAACAAAAAAATCAGTCTTAGGAAAAATACAACCAGAATATGCCTAAGAAGAGAGGTTGGGGAGACTTCAACTTGTTTACTTTGGACATGTCATCAGCAAAGTCCAAGGGCTAGAAAAGAGTTGGTAAAGGAGCTGGCCAATGAAAATGAGGGAAGTCTTCAATAAGGTGGATCAACACCATTCCTGAAACAACAATGGACTTAGCCATACTTCTGATCATGAAGATGGCATAGGACCAGGCAACGTTTTTTTCTTCTATACATAAGATTGGTATGAATTACAGCTGACTCAGTGGCAACTAAAAACAACATAAGAATAGGATGTGTGTGTGTGTGTGTGTGTGTATCTGCTCACTGAAATTCTTTGAAAATCAGAAATCTGTAGCTGATATTTGACTGTGCACTTACGCACGTGCAGTTCATTTGATAATTTGTAGTGGATTTTCACATTTTCAACTTATTTGTAACAAATTCTGTGAGCTTAGAAGCACAAATATTACAGTGGTTCAATGTGACAGAAAAGTTTAAAAAAAAAAATCTCAAAGAGTTGAAATACCTAAGATCACACATTAATGTGCACCAGATCTAAGACTCAGTCAGGTGTCCAACGCTGTGCTTTATCGATCATAGCATGCTCACTCACTTGGAAAGATAAGAAGAAAATTTTGAACAAAAGAATATTCTTTAAGCCCTTGACAAATTGAGATGGAATACACCAAGACCTTTTGCTATCGAGTCGGCTCATAGCAACCCTGTATATATGTGTGCGTATATATATATTTATACCAAAAAAAAAGAGGCCTTTAGTTGTAAGAGTAAAAATGAGATTTTAAATTGCACTGTTGTTGTTCTTAGGTGTCTTGAGTCGGTTCCGACTCATAGTGACCCTATGCGCAACAGAATGAAACCCAGCCCGTCCTGAGCCATCCTTACAATCGTTGTTATGCTTGAGCTCGTTCTTGCAGCCACTGTGTCAATCCACTTTGTTGAGGGTCTTCCTCCTTTCTGCCGGCTCTGTACTCTGCCAAGCATGTCCTTCTCCAGGGTTTGATCCCTCCCGACAACATGTCCAAAGTATGTAAGACACAGTCTGGCCATCCTTGCCTCTAAGGAGCATTCTGGCTGTACTTCTTCTAAGACAGATTTGTTCATTCTTTTGGCAGTCCGTGGTATATTCAACATTCTTCACCAACACCACAATTCAAAGGCGTCAATTCTTCGTTCTTCCTTATTCATTGTCCAGCTTTCATATGCATATGATGTGATTGAAAATACCATGGCTTGGGTCAGGCACACCTTAGTCTTCAAGGTGACATCCTTGCTCTTCAACACTTCAAAGAGGTCCTTTGCAGTGGATTTACCCAATGCAATGCGTCTTTTGATTTCTCGACTGCTGCTTCCATGGCTGTTGATTGTGGATCCAAGTAAAATGAAATCCTTGACAACTTCAATCTTTTCTCCATTTATCATTATGTTGCTCATCGGTCCAGTTGTGAGGATTTTTGTTTTCTTTTATGTTGAGGTGCAAGCCATACTGAAGGCTGTGGTCTTTGATCTTCATTAGTAAGTGCTTCAAGTCCTCTTCACTTTCAGCAAGCAAGGTTGTGTCATCTGCATAACGCAGGTTCTTAATGAGTTTTCCTCCAATCCTGACGCTCTGTTCTTCTTCATATAGTCCAGTTTCTCGTATTATTTGCTCAGCGTACAGACTGAATAGGTATGGTGAAAGAATACAACCCTGACACACACCTTTCCTGACGTTAAACCAATCAGTATCCCCTTGTTCTGTCTGAACAACTGCCTCTTGATCCATGTACAGGTTCCCCATGAGCACAATTAAGTGTTCTGAATTCCCATTCTTCGCGGTGTTATCCATAGTTTGTTATGATCCACACAGTCGAATGCCTTTGCATAGTCAATAAAACAGAGGTAAACATCCTTCTGGTATTCTCTGCTTTCAGCCAGGATCCATCTGACATCAGCAATGATATCCCTGGTTCCACGTCCTCTTCTGAAACCGGCCTGAATTTCTGGCAGTTCCTTGTTGATATACTGGTGCAGCCAGTTTTGAATGATCTTCAGGAAAATTTTGCTTGCGTGTGATAGTAATGATATTGTTCTGTAATTTCCACATTCAGTTGGATCATCTTTCTTGGAAATAGGCATAAATATGGATCTCTTCCAGTCAGTTGGCCAGGAAGCTGTCTTCCATATTTCTTGGCATAGGCAAGTGAGCACCTCCAGTGCTACATCCATTTGTTGAAACATCTCAATTGATATTCCATCAATTCCTGGAGACTTGTTTTTCGCCTGTGCCTTCAGAGCAGCTTGGACTTCTTCCTTCAGTACCATCGGTTCCTGATCATATGCCACCTCTTGAAATGGTTGAACATTGACTAATTATTTTTGGTATAATGACTCTGTGTATTCCTTCCATCTTCTTTTGATGCTTCCTGAGTCGTTTAATATTTTTACCATGGAATCCTTCACTATTGCAACTCGAGGCTTGAATTTTTTCTTCAGTTCTTTCAGCTTGAGAAACGCCAAGCATGTTCTTCCCTTTTGGTTTTCCATCTCTAGCTCTTTGCACATGTCCTTATAATACATTACTTTATCTTTTCTAGACACCCTTTGAAATCTTCTGTTCAGTTCTTTCACTTCATCAATTCTTCCTTTTGCTTTAGCTGCTCTGTGTTCAAGAGCAAGTTTCAGAGTGTCCTCTGACATCCATCTTGGTCTTTTCTTTCTTTCCTGTCTTTTCAATGGCCTCTTGCTTTCTTCATGTATGGTATCCTTGATGTCATTCCATAACTTGACTGATCTTCGGTCACTAAAGTTCAATGTGCCAAATCTATTCTTCAGATGGTCTCTAAATTCAGGTGGGATATACTCAAGGTCATATTTTGGCTCTTGTGGACTTGCTATGATCTTCAGTTTCAGCTTGAACTTGCATATGAGCATTTGATTGTGTGTTCCACAGTCGGCCCCTGGCCTTGTTCTGACTGACGATATCAAGATTTTCCATTGTCTCTTTCCACAGGTGTGGTCAGTTTGAAATCTGCGTATTCCATCTGGCGAGGTCCATGTGTATAGTCACTGTTTATGTTGGTGAAAGAAGGTATTTGCAATGAAGAAGTCATTAAAAAAAAAATCTTGCAAAATTCTGTCATTCAATCTCTGACATTGTTTCCATCACCAAGGTCATATTTTCCAACTACTGATCATTCTTCTTTGTTTCCAACTTTCCCATTCCAATTGTCAGTAATTATCAATGCAACTTGATTGCATGTTTGATCAATTTCAAACTGTAGTATCTGATAAAAATCTTCTACTTCTTTGTCTTTGGCCCTAGTGGTTGGCGCATAAATTTGAATAATAGTCATATTAACTGGAGTTCCTTGTAGGCGTACGGATAGTGTCCTATCACTGACAGCATTGTACTTCAGGATAGATCTTGAAATGTTCTTTTTGATGATGAATGCAACACCATGCCTCTTTAAGTTGTCATTTCCAACATAGCAGACTATATAATTGTCTGATTCAAAATGGCCAGTACCAGTCCATTTCAGCTCACTAATGCCTACTATATTGATGTTTATGTGTTGCATTTCATCTTTGACGATTTCCAATTTTCCTAGTTTCATACTTCGTACATTTTAGGTCCCAGTTGTTAATGGATGTTTGCAGCTGTTTCTTCTCATTTTGAGTGGCACCACATCAGCAAATGAAGGTCCCGAAAGCTTTACTCCATCCACGTCATTAAGGTTGACTCTACTTTGAGGAGGCAGCTCTTCCCCAGTCATCTTTTGAGTGCCTTCCAACCTGGGGGCTTATCTTCCAGCACTATGTCAGACAATGTTCTGCTGCTATTCATAAGGTTTTCACTGGCTAATGCTTTTCAGAAGTAGACTGCCAGGTCCTTCTTCCTAGCCTGTCTTAGTTTGGAAGTTCAGCTGAAACCTGTCCTCCTTGGGTGACCCTGCTGGTATCTGAATACCGGTGGCATAGCTTCCAGCATCATCCAACACGCAAGTCCCCACAGTACGACAAACTGATAGACACGTGGGAGGTTAAATTATAGAGTTAGCAAAAGATGACATCATTTTGTAGAACAAAAAAACAGGAAAAAATTCTCTGTTACACATAGCTAAGGGGTTAAATTAAATTAAAAAAAAAATTCTCAAAGCAAATCAAAAGAGAGAAATGAGAAGAAAGGAAAATGAATTGAAATGAGATGGATAAATTCAATGTTTGCGATTATAAATGAGAACTCTAATATTAACCTGAATTACAATTTAAATGAAAAGACTAAGTCAACATATCTAGTTCACTAAAATTCATTGCAGGCGGAAAGGAAAATCGGATAAATCTGTCCTAAATCTGATGCTTATTATCTAGAGTACAAGTGAAATGACTTCAAAATATCACTAAACTTCCCCACCAGCAACACTGTTATCATATTTTGCTTTTACATATTCTGTGAGAAAAACATTGCCCAAAGAAATATCATAATCATCCCATTTCTTAATGTCTATCTATTATCCACTGGTACACACTAAAATGTAACCTTAGAATTGAATAGTTAGCTATCATGCTTTATCAAATTATCAACTGCTTCCCTGATTCATGGCACATTCTCTCCTTTGCAAAAGTCCATTCCTTCCCCCTGCCAGTGGTGGGTGCTCCCAATGGTTATACCTCATATTGGTGCCAGAATTTGTGTTTATCCCCCCAAAAGATATTTTATTTATTTTTGTAAACAAACCCTCATTTAATGCTTTCTAAATGCTGGATAATGATCTTAGTTTTTGTAAGTATCAACTCATTATAAATATCAACTCATGATTCCTTTTTATAAGTGGTTTTGAAGAGTGATTTTAAGATCCCAGCAAACCCACACAATTCCAAAAAGCCCCCCACAACCATCACCAAATATGCCAACAGCAGATTGAGTATACCTGCATTTTGTCTTTTGCCAATGAATGTTTGGAGGTAGACGGGGTTATAAAGTCACTAAATGTATAGCTTTTTGGCCTTGGAGGGTTTGATTCTAGCTTGTTCTATCATTAGAAATATCTGTGGCCTTGGGAATTTAGCTAACTGTTCTGTCATTTTTAAAAGTAAGTAAATTTGGGGCGATAAGACATTTGTTGTATTGTTGTGCAGAAATATGAAATGATTTATGGGACATTCTTAGCAGTCCAAGTTAAAAAAAAAAGGGAAGGCAAGAGCCTGCCTTCCTTCCTTCTTTTCTTCCCTCATTCCCTCCTTCTTTTCCTTCATTTTAATTCTCTGTGCAGCTTCCTTTGTCCTTATTTCAGTCCTCAGGTTATATACCCTGTGTAATTTCTAATATTGGTAAAGATATCCCACAGCTAGAGTTCCTTGAACCTACTTGTAGGCATGTCTCCACCACAATCTATAGTGCTTTTTCCTGTGTGAGAGTGGCATGAACTGAAGATGCTCTAGTCCGGTGCTCTGAGAGTCAGCGCTACACCTCTTCCTTCTATTTTATAAGCAAGGATTTCTGGACTAATTTTGAAAATTTGCTCTTTACTTTTGAATTGCTACCTTGGTTATATACTTAACATTCTAGTCACTCTAAATCTGAAGTCTTGTTCTGAATAACCTTCACTCACGGTCCCTAACCCTGATCCTACGGTAGTCCAGGGCAGCCTTGCCTGATGATGACTGTGTGCTTAAGTGGGCTAAGAAATTTTTCTTGTCCCTGGCTTTTCTTTGCTATTCTACTCCTCTGCTGTATACACTTGTCGACATTTCTGTTTCATCTTCTATTCTCTATCAATTATTCATTGATTGCTAAACTTGTCATATGCAATATCTTGGCTTCCAGCTTTGACATCCTCCTGTCTTTTAGTGACTTTTCCACCAGGATTAGTGGGTTTAGGTTCCTATGTCAATCTTTCCAAATCTGCCTAGTGTAACTGTTGCAACATGCAGTAGAGAAGGGTGGGATTCCCTTCTTCTCTGCTACTATTACCCACTCTCCATATTCAGGTAACAGAGAAAAATAAGACATAGGAATTTTCCAGCATTTTTCACTCCTGAGAGTGTTTTTCACCCTGATTTCCTACTTCTTACTACTCTGGTGCATTAGATCAGATGCCCTTGAATGAGTAAGCATGGTAGCACGGTCCTTCACTCACCCTTTTCTCTCAGAGCTTATCATTGTCTCATAGCATCAAACTCTGAAATTCCCCTCCTTTGAATCATTATTAACTCTGCTCGGAAGTAAAAGACATCTTCAGGCCCAAAATTCCTGACAAGTCAAATAACCTCCTAAAAGATTTCTCCCTTCAAAGACCATTAGTGGTTTCATCTTAACTGTGTTTGTAACATCTGCGCTATCTATCTAATCACAAAAAACCTTACATTAATTGAAGGAAGGCATTCAGAATAAACCAAACAACAACAGCACACACACAAAATAACTTCAACTCAAGGCATAGGACAATTAAGAATAAGCACATCTAATTGATTGAGATAAAAATTTAGAATATTGGCTGCTTTTGGAAGGAAAACAGACTGGAAAAGGATATTATATGATGATGGAGATACTTCATTGTCTTGATCAGTATTTTGGTTATGCAGGTGTAAACATTTGTCAACACTCATTAAACTGTATCATTAAGATTCCTGCATTTTACTGTATACAACTATCACTCAATAAAAGGTATATCTGCCACATCATCTCAGCACATTTACTTTGTCCCCTTGGTCTCTTGTCAAAAGGTAAAAAAAGGTGGAACGAGACACAAGAGAGGATTTTTGTGTCCTTAGGGTATGGTTCTGCTGCCTAATACGTTATTCCCATGGTGACTCCTCAGCGTTTGATTTATCATATGTCAATTACGATTACCAGGTTCCTTGTTCAAGTTGATTAAAGTCAACAGAATCCAAGTGCAGCAAATTCAAGAAAAGGTGTTATCCATCCTCCCAAATGTATACGTGAGTACAAACACACACACACACACACACACATTGTATGCACATGAGAGATGCTGAATATATGTTAATTTCTTGGTTGACAAGTTCAGAGCACTTGGCACATAAGGCCCTATGCCAAACAGAAATGCTTAGATTTCTAAGGGCTTTCTTGGGGCTTTCCATTCTACTTTCCAGTATATCGTAGTATCATATGGAGCAGTTATTCAAGGGGTTAGGGGAGGAGGATCTTGTCATTTACTCCACAGACACACACTGAGCCCAAATGCTTGTATTTCAGAAATTACGCTTATGTGCTGAGGATGGATAAGCCAACAGGTCTTTTTTAAAAGATTAATCACAAGGGTTTCATCAGGCAAGAAAAATCTGTCACCTATTGTCAGGAAAGTAGGGAAAATGAGGCCAGTCTTTGGCACAAATGTAAGAGATTGCTCTGGTAATTCCATAAGGCAGTATTAGGGACTGAGGTCAAAGGGAATAATAACAGTAATGATAATAAAGCATTCAGCAGCCTGAAGTCTTAATTGTAAGGAAATGTTTATAGTGATGTTTATTCTGATGATGTTTTAAGACTTGTCTTGGATCATCACTGTTCTTCCTGCCTGGTCAGTGCCTCTATGTTTCAAAAGTTCTCATTGGGAAGGCCCTAGGCACAATTAAAATTCTCTGGCAGGGCCACATTCTCTGGGTGGATAGATTCCTTCAGGCTTCAAGCCCTTACCATAGATTCCTTACAGATGGGCTTTGCTATCCTTGAAGGGTAACAAAGGGGCTCTAATTAAAGGTATCTGACAGCTTCTCCATGGGAGAAAGATGTGGCAGTCTTGGAAACCATATGGGGCAGTTCTATTCTGTCCTATATTGTCACTATAATGTTGATTTGACAGCAACGGATGGGTTTGGGTCATCTTCTCCAGTTAAGTTCGTCCCGTAATTTAAAAGGGCAAGGCTCTGTTTATGCAAGGATAAATAACTCTTTTTATAATGAAACCATGTCATATAAATATATTCTCATTGATCTCTCCTTTGCTAAACTACTAATCTATGTCCTAAAGCTCTTCACCATGCATTGTCTAATCCAGACGCCAATGCATGCTGTCACAACCCAATGCGAACAGCTATCAGCTGCCCATTGTTGAAGGCTGTCCATTGTTGTGAAGTAAAAGCTGAGATGGGCATGTCCGGAATACAGGAAGGAGAAGGTTCTGAAAAATAATGTTCCTGATTTACAATGGAATGTATGCTTTCAAGGGGTCACATTCAAGCCAGTCAGTTAAGGCAGATAGGTACTCCCTGATATCACAGAATTAGGCAGGATGACTAGTCAGGGAGCCAAGATAAGAGGAAAGAGTGAGCAGATCACATAGCACTCATCCACCAATGGGTTCCAGTTCTAGCCACTCTTGCCATGTTAGAGTTACCTCCCGTGTTCCAGATTTCTTCCTTGTCTTTCCCACATGACTATGTGTCTGCTACTTGCCTTATTCCTTTGGAATCCTGTTCTTTGATACTACCAATCAAATAAGTTAAACAGGTGCCATTGAGTTGACTCTGACTTATGTTGTCTAGTCCTGTGTCATCCTCTTGATCGTTAGCATGTTCCAATCCATTGTTGCGGCTACTGTGCCAATCCATCTCAATGAGGGTTTCTTTCATCCGAGGTGGCCCTCTACTTCTCTAATCATGATGTTTTTCTCCAACAATTTATTCCTCCTGATGACGTGTCCAAAGCAAGCATGCCAGACAATATTCTGTTGTGATTCATAAGGTTTTCATTGGCTAATTTTTGGAAGTAGATCACCAGGCCTTCTTCTTAGTCTCTCTTAGTCTGAAAGCTCCACTAAAACTTGTCTACTGTGGGTGACTCTGCTAGTATTTGAGATACTGGTGGCTTAGCTTCCAGCATCAGAGTAACATGAAAACCACCACAATAGGACACACAGACAGGTAATGGACTAAATGACATTACTAGTTGATAATATTGCTCAATGTCTCTACTCTTCTAGAGAGCAGAGCAAGCAGGAAGGAAGTGAAATACTTTAGGAAGAAGGGCTTGCTTTTCTGCAGAGAGGGTAGGCGCTGTGTTGATTGGTACTGGGTGCTTGTCTCATTCCAGTGATTGAGCAGTGACTAAAAAGAAGCAGGAGTGATAAAGGAGGGAAAGGAATGCCGCTGGGTAATGCAGCACACTTGGCTAAAACTTTTCCCACCAAGTAGAGCTTCTGCAGGTTTATTGATTTTCTTATGAAAAACAATTTGAAAGGCTTCTCTCAAGTTCGTGAGTGAGAACATTTTTAAGTAGGGTTGTGGCAAAGACATGTTTATGCTTGACACTGTGTCATTCCCCAGTTAATAATACCTGTTTGGGGAATATGTTTATATCTTTCTTAGTGCTGGCATTTACTAAGCATAGATGTCGTTTGGAAAGGGTGATTTATTTTTTTGTCCCATTATGTTTTGAAAGACATTCAGGTTACGGCAGTCTTTGAAATTAGAGTCCATGATTCTAAGATTAATAACAGTAATTACAGGGCTCTGTTGTAGGAGAAAGAGCTGTAGATTGCCTGCGAGATTGAATATGAAAGGTCCAAGGGAATAATAAAAGCTTGTTCTTTCTGCAAGGGCAGCCAGTAACAGGAAGATTCTCTCTGGAAAATACACAATGGTGGTAAGAGTTAAAGTTTTTCTAAAGCTACAGTGACTCTAACCTAGCCCTGAAGACCAGTTTAGGTCATAATCACTTTTGTTTGATCCTTTTTTTCTTTGATTCCAATGCTCACCTGGGAAATTAGGGTTGTTTTGACCCTTTCTCCCCCGTCACATACTTCAAAGTTTGCTGTGATTTAAAATGTTCCTTCTAGTAGCTGCTGCAGCAGAACACAATCTGTTTAGGCAGCACTTGCAGGAACATTCATTTTTCTTGATGATAAGTGGTTGGAGTTGGGCAGAGACTGGATATTCCATACATACTTTTGCAGATACAGGGAACTGCCCCTGCCCCAATCTTTTATGTATTGATAATGGCCAGAAATGGAAAAATTAAAAGCAACTAGAATGATTTTTTCTTATCAACTTAACTTTTGTAGGGGAACCTTTATGAGGGCAATTTTGGGAGGGGAAAATATAAGATAAAATATTTGGAGTTTAAAAAGGGGGAAGGGTAGTGAGCTAGGATGGAGTGGGTGAAGAGGCAAGAACATAGAAATAGAGAAAGAGGTAAACAATGACCCAGAAGAACAGAAGGGTGGAAATCATGAGACGGAGAAAGAAAGGATGAGAGGGAAAGGTAATAAAGTGACAGGGACTAGAAATGGAAAGGCTAACAGAGTTAATTGATGGAAAGTAGAAAGAGCAATGAAGAGAGAATACAAAAGAAGAGACAGAAAGAAGTGACCCAAAATTGCAATTTATTTCTCTACTCCATCATCCTCTTCACTCGAAAGAAGGACTGAGACTCAGTTTCAAATGTATAGTCTGACAGTTGTAATAGCCATGTTCTTTTATAAGCAAGGATACTTTGGGAAATATGGACGCAGAAACCTATGAAAGATAATAATACCAAGTCTAAAGTATGACAGGGCATGGGGAAATCTGGACTTTGAAGGTCTTGCAGGATACACAGTGACTAGGAAGTACACACATTACCTTGTCACCTCATCAGGAGGCCCCGTAATTCCTAGGTTGGGGCTTTCATATGAACATCACCTAAACTTCTGCATTTCCCTGATCTTGCCCTCATCCTTGTTACTAATCACCAGTTCTGTCTTCAAATATTTCTCCCTTTCCCTCCTCTATCTGTGGTAGATTGAATTATGGCTTCCAATTCCTCACCTTCCCTGTATCAATACCCTTTGCCATGTGAATTTGCAATCCTTCCCATCAAAGGTAGCATATGCATTTTCCAGCACTTTGGGATTGGCCATGTGACTTCCTTTGGCCAATAGGATGTTAGCAGGTATGATGTAAGCAATGGTTTCAAATATACTTACACAACTGGGTCCGCCCTCTTGTGCTGCTTCTATTGCCATGAGAACATGTTCCAAGTGTCCTTTGGATCCTCAAAGAATGAGAGACGTGGAGCAGAACTGAAGTAAACCTTTGGCATGGAGCCAAGCCCAGCAAAGCCCAGCCAAGATTAGCAGACCTACCCCAGCCAACCCACCATTGCATGAGCAGGATATAAATGATCATTGTTTTAACTCAATGAAGTTTCAGTGTAGATTGTTATGCAATATAATTGAGGCAAAATATGCCTGATATAATAACTCACCTTTAGACACTTGAAGAGGAATAAATTACTTCATTTTATTTACCAAATCTCTCACTCTAGCAATCTCATAGTTCAGCCTGTGAGACTGGTCACATTTGGTTCACATGCAATCTGTTGTGGACAGAGGAGTGGAGTCATTGGTTAGAAAACATGATTTTCTATGATGAGAAATTAGCCTGGAGCCACTTCTCTCAGAATAATTGCCTTGACTAACAAAATCATTATACTCTTTTCTCCTCTCAAATCTCAAACACCTTTCTTAACATATACGATTTGACTTGTGAGGTGTTGATGTAGTGTTCCAATGAATCAAACATTAGGAAGTCTGAAATAATTATGAACTTTTTATTCATATTGATATAGATAAGAAAACTTAATTTTCCTTCAACCTGTAGTATAAACAAATCACTTCTTTTCCATTCTCTATATCCTGTTCTTTACAAGAGGTTAGGTAGAGAAAGTCCATATAGTTGGAAACTGATTACATTTCAACTATTCTGTTATTAACTCTGGCACTGTTGACATTTCACTCACACTAGGCTTAAGTTTTCAACATTTTTTAAAAGAAACTAATATAAGAGTTGGGTATAAAAAAGCCTTTGTGAAAGCACAAATGCTTTACGATCACCATTTATAATTATGAGTTAATAGACTACAGATAGACTTAAGAATGAGTACTTTCAAGAGTTTCATTAACTGTAACTTTCAAAAGTTTTGTTAACTGTTTACAGTTAACGACTAATAGGTTACTAACAAGACGTAAGGGTGGATGCTTTTAAGAGTGTCATAAACTAGAGCCTTCTTCCTAGAACAAGAAATTTTCAACTAATTGAAAACTTCCTCTAGCAATAGGTTTTATGCAGCTCCCTGAAGTGGTTACCTTTCATCCAGGTTAACAGTTTAAGACCAATCTAAATAGAAATATGAGATCATAACATGCATAATAATTTAAAAATTGTAGAGAAACAAGTAGAATAAATGGAAGTAGTAATCATCTAGAAAACAACCTATAAATCTTCATAGCTGTGGCAGCTGAAAAACTATTTGGCTGCACACGTGTGTATTAAATCGTCCAGGGAATCTGTATTGAGAGATATTTATTTAAATAAATAGCCAAAAAGATCTGAGAACTTGAGTCTATAACATGAAAATGATGGTTTGAGAGCATATTTTTAGTTCTGCTGTGTGATTTCAGCTGAAACAAAGCTCTTTTGCAAAAGGATCCCAGAACTTATGAAAGAGACAAAGACTAGCACCATGTGTCATGGGGTTGTTAATCAATGTCATAAAACAATATGTGTATTAAATGTTTAATGAGAAGCTAGTTCTGTAAACCTTCATCTAAAGTACAATTTAAAAAAATAAAAATAAAAAAGACTAGCATCATGTGGTAAGGCCCCTATCAGTCTATTGTAGCATGTAATTTGTGGCCCTGATATCACATTTTTTTTTTATATGTCATCTTCACCTCATCTCCAATAGCCCAGGATGAATGAGAGAAGTTTCACAGTGTAAACAAGAGAGGTAATTGCACATGGGCAATCACCCCATTCCAAGCCACAGCATACAGTGCTGATTAATCACTGTACTAGTCATCACTGAGCTAAGGTATGGCCTTGGAATAATTCTTAACACAGGTAGTCATCAGCAATTGATAAGACTTGTCAACTGAGCTGAATCCCTTTATTCCATTGCTTGGCAACTCACCTCTGCCATTCACCAGAAAGAGCACCTTGAACTTTCTTGACCTTGAAAGTTTTCTCCATGACGACTGGATTTTTTTTTTTTTTGGCTTTTAGGTATCTCGTTTGTAAAATAAAAGACGTAGGTTGGGTGTTTGTTAAGACTACTGAAAGGCCTATCATGTTGTAATTCTTCAAAAGAAAATATTTCGTAGACCAAAAGGAACAGAGCTCAGTACTAAGGTCATCATTTTCTTGAGAAAATTCGCCTTTCAATGATTCACGTATTGACCCCAACATCTTGGAATTCAATTAATAGTACTTGAATAAAACATCAAGGATTGATTTGGAAAGTAGTACAGAGAGAATGTGTTATTCTCTATGTTTTTGCACACATACATGCACACAAATGCATAGACACAGAAGTACACATTCACAGATAAAATGCTAATATGGTTAATGGGTACAGACGTCTTAAAAGCATTGATGAAAACATGGAAAGAGCAGAAGACTCAGTATTCTCTTTCAACTTTACTAGAAGTTAAGTAAATGTAAAATATTAACATATTAATTCCTAAAAATTTAGTTAAATAATAATTTAAAATGTTAACTAGAATTCAGTGAAATAGGTACTCATGTACTGCTGATAGGCATATAGTCAAATTATTTTGAATGTATTTTGATAATTTTATAGATTTTTTGAGTATTTTATAACTTTTAATCCATAAATTCAAGTAATTTATGCTGTAGAAATAATCAGAGATATAAGCTAAGATTTATTTGCATAAAAACGTAAACATTAAAATAAATAGCCCAACTGAGTGAGAATGATCTTATATTTTCAGGTATATACATGTCATGAAATAATATTTCCCAGTTAAAAATAACAACTGAAGAGGTCTTCTTATGTTACATACTCTTTGCTGTCAAGTTGATTCTGACTCATAGCAACCCTATAGGACAGAGTAGAACTGCCCCACAGGGTTTCCAAGAAACAGCTGGTGGATTCGAACTGCTGACCCTTTGGTTAGCAGCCACTACACCACCAGGGCTCCCAATGTTACATAGTTAAGTGAAAAAGTCAGAACTTCAAATGGATGCTCAATTTAATTCCACTTTTGTAAATGTAAATAATAATAGTGATCATAGTAAGAAAATAATCAACATTTATGGAATTTTTACCATATTCCAGGCACTATTGTACATTATTTATGTGTATTAATTCATTTTAATCTCTACAATGGCTCTATGAGTCTGATAAATTTATTATCATGATTTTAAAGGAGAGGGAATAGAGTCAGAGACATGTAAATTACCTGCCACACAGCTTGTAAATGACAACCCTGAGAATCATAGCTAGGTAGGATGACTGTCACAGCTGGGTAGATTTATAACTTAGAAGTTATAAATCAGAGCATATAAACACTTACACCCCCCACACTAACACTGGGCATGAAAATATCAGCTTTCCATGAATAGTGAGGGGCTAGCTCTGATCATTTGGGCTTAAGTATGCCATGATAAAAACATGCTGGTAAGAACTCATTGACAGCACTGGGTTTTTTCTTTTTTTTTTACTAAGAACTCATATATCCTAGCCTTTTTCAAAATAGTAAACAGCTAGAAGTTGTTTCTTTCAAAAATGCCACAGTTAAGCATCATTTTTTTGTACTACTTTCTTTGTAACGGCACTTTTCTAGCTCATTGGTAGACCCACCTCCTTAATTGACACAAGGCCATCATCAATTCCCATTTGTCCATTTTACTTTATTTTTCTCATGTGATGGTTAAGGTCGTGTGTCACCTTAGCTGGGCTATGATTCTCAGTGGTTTGGCAGTTATGATGTAGTTTGGCAGTTAAGTAATGATGCAATTTGGCAGATATGTAATGATGTAATTAGCTCCATAATGAGGTCTGCTATGAGAAGCCAATCAGTTGAAAAACAGTTTCCTTGGGGATGTGGCCTGCCTTCGATATATAAATGGATGTTCCAGCAAGCCTCTTGCTCTGGATCCTGCATCTGGCTCTTCATCATCTAAGTGTCTGGTTCTTGAGACTTGAACTAGCAGCTTACCTGAGAATCTTGGGATTCATTGACCTCTGCAGCCTGTGAACCAGCAGCCTGCTATTTGACCTGCCAGTCTTGGGTTCATCAGCCCCTGCAGCTACATGAGTCAGGAGAAGTCTCCAGCCTGCTGCCTGACCCATGGACTTGGGACTTGCCAGCCTCTACAACCACATGAGCCATTTCCTTGAGATAATTTTTTTTCTCTTTCTATAAACAAAAAAACAAATATATATATATAGGTATGTATGTGTGGTTCACTGGTTTTGTTTTTCAAGAGAACACAGCCTAAGACATCTTGTAAAGGCAGCAATTAATTTTTTTTAATGAACAGCTCATTTACCTAACCTGTATCACATGATTGATCGAATCTCCTATCTCACTTATGAATGATTCAAATGTACATAAACTTTCTCTTGTCCTGAAGAAACATCAAAATTTTCTTTAGTTAGCCTCTATTAGTCTCCACCAAGCTATCTCTCCTGACCTTCTCTCTGGAATTCTTTTACCTCACTCTCTACTTCAATGTTTATTTCAAATTTCATATTCTTTGTGAAATCTTCCCATGATCTCCCCAGAATCAGTCCCCATACCTAATTCTCATAGCATGACGCCTTTGTAATTGCTTAATTATCACATTGCCTCGGCCAAGTGCCTATCTCTTTGTAAGTTCTCTATGATCTCTATGCTGTTTATCTCTGTATTCTTCTAGCACTTAGAAGCATGCTTTATACATAGATTCATGTTAATGTTATAAGTGCCCCAGAAATTGTCTGATCTGATACATTTATCAGGCGAATAAAGAGAACAGTCTTAAAAATTAGAATAAATGAATGAATGAAAATGAAATGATCCTATTTCTGCATGGAACCCAAAAATCCCAGTGTATGTTGATGGTGGTAGGGCAAGAAATTGATACCTCCCCATGCGCAAACAGTACAGTCTTTTCCTGGCTGCAAAACCTCAAGAGGAATCTGGCTCGAGAGGGTCTGGTACAGAAAACCTGCCTCTTGTGGTAGCTGCATGATTTGCACAGAAGGGTGAGTGTGTGAATTTAGTGTCCTCCTTCTCCTGCTGTCTGAGACCACTGCAGTGTCTTAAGCCCCCTAGTACTTAGCTGAGCAGACTGCAGATATTTTCTCTATGCAAAATGGTCAGGTAGCCAGTTCTTTGTTTCTCCTTTTGCATCCACAAGTTTTTCCTTAGCTCCCCTTCCTGCCTATCACCTCCCACTGGCTCAGTGTGAGTGTATGTGTGTGTGTTTGTGTGTGTGGTGGGAGAGGGAATCAAATGATAAAACTTTTTGTGCTTGAGAAGTCTTAATGCTTTAGGTTACTTAAGGATGCTCACATTTTTAAAGAAAAACTCACATAGGAAATATCCTAAACCCAAAGGAGCACATCGTCGTTTGTAGAAATTTAAGGCATACGATGAGTTTTTAGTTGGGAAGTGTCTTGGTCATCTAAACCAAAAAAAAACACACCAAACCCAGCTCCGTCAAGTCTATTTCGACTCATAGTGACCCTATAGGACAGAGGAGAACTGCCCCATAGAGTTTCTGAGGAGCGCCTGGCAGATTTGAACTGCCGATCCTTGGGTTAGCAGCTGTAGCACTTAACCACTATGCCACCAGGGTTTCCCTTAGTCATCTAGCACTGCTATAACAGAAATACCAGAATTGGATGGCTTTAACAAAGAGAAATTTATTTCCTCACAGTAAAGTAAGCTAAAAGTCCAAATTCAGGGCATCAGCTCCAAGGGAAGGCCTTCTCTCTCTCTGTTGGCTTTCTCATCAATTTTTCCCCAGATTAGGAGCTTCTCTGCACAGAGACCCCGAGTCCAAAGGATGCACTCTGCTCTTGGCACTGCTTTCTTGGTGGTATGAGGTCCCCAACTGTCTGCTTGCTTCCCTTTCCTTTTTATCTCTCGAGAGATAAAAGGTGGTGCAGGCCACATCCCAGGAAAACTACCTTTACATTGGATCAAGGTAGTAACCTGGGTAAAAAAAAAAAAATAAGGGTGGTGTTAAATTCCACCCTAATCCTCTTTAACGTAAAATTACAATCACAAAATGGTGGGCAACCACATAATACTGGGAATCATGGCCTAACCAAGTTGACACATATTTTTGGGGACACAATTCAATCCATAACCAGAGGGCTGTTGTTGTTAGTTGCTGCTGAATTGATTTCAAATCATGGTGACCCCATGTGTGCAGAATAGAACTGTGCTCCTCCATAGAGTTTTCAAGACAGGTCACCTTTCAGAAGCAAATCACCACTCCAAGTTGCCTCTGGGTGGGTTCAAATTGCCAACCTTTTGGCTAGTAGTAAGGCACTAACTGCACACTTAAAAAAAAGGAACTCCTAATTGGTGGATAGCGTATCCTATCTCCATTCAGACCACGTTGGACAGAGTACCAGTCATACATATATAGCTTTATGGCTATTAACTTTCAAGCATAGACAATGAAAGCAATGGTAATTACCTGTCACTACTCTCCACTTGTTTTGTCCATTTGACAATAACAAACTCCTGTTCAGCACATACCATGTACCTGTAATTGTGATATGGTCAGGCACCCGCAGAAATAAAACATCATGGCCCCGTGTTCCTGAGGAACTGCCAAGCCATTGAAAGAGAGCCAAAGAAAATGATCATATTTAAAGCTTCACCTGTCATCTCCTCGAACATTTTCATTTTGCAAATCAGACTTAGGTGCCAGGAAGCCCACTGATTTGTCAGAATCCAGGACAGTAATTGGCTGAGCTGAAATACAAAACCTGGTGTATCAGCACTGGACCAGTGCTCTGCGAACTCTAAGACTCGGAGCTCCGATTAACACATCTCTCTTGCCTTTCGCCTCTGCATCTGTTCCTTTGAAAGTTGCTGTCCTTTCTGCTCCACAGGGATTTGATTCTCATCTACGCTCATGATTGTATTGCCGTGGTCCAGATCAATCTTTAGAGTCTTGGGGTTTCTTGAGGGTCCGTTTACTTCACCACTGTGTTTCGCCACCATCTCTACCTGATTAGATTCGTTTGAGCCAAACTATCATCGTTCCTGGGCTGACTGCAGATGATGTGGTCTCAATTCTTTTTTTAAAAGTGAGATAAACATGTATTAAATAATATTACAGCTTTCACATCACCTTTAGACAAACTGGCCAATGTTTTTCTGCCAAACTGAAACCACCAGCTGCTCCATGGGCACAAGATGTGGCAGTCTGCTTCCATAAAGATTATAGCCTTGGAAACCCTATGGGGCAGTTCTACTCTGTCCTATAGGGTCACTATGAATCAAAATCGACTCCAAGGCAATATTTGTTTGTTTTGTTTTTTTGGTTATGTGCACACACACACACACACACACACACACAAAAAACCCCACACATATAAATCTATATGTGTGTGTCCCCAACATATTAGTTTATCAGACATATCATTTCAGCATGTAATCAAAATACTAAATTACTACTGAGATAGTTTACACTATCTTTTCAACACTAATTCTTAAAAATCCAGTGTGTATTTTACACTTATAGCACCTCCCAATTCAGATTAGCCTCATTTCAAGTGCTCAATAGCCACATGTGGCTAGTGGCTGCCATATTGCACAGCATAGCTCTGGAGTGAATATTCAAGAGGCAGACCCTTCAAACACCAAACAAGGGTTCTCAGACACCAGAAGATTTAGCTGTGTTCAGATCATTTTAAATTCACTTAGAAAAGAGCTTATAGACTTTTTTATGTTGGGCTGCCCGCTTGTTTGTAGGTATAGTTGTAACTGGGAAAAGGATCCCCCTGGTCCATACAAAGACTTTTAATTAATTGTTCCACTTTAGGTTTACTTCTTCTTTCTCCCTTTTGTACCTGCTGGCTCAGCTGAAATCATCTTGAGGGTCCAATGCTAACATTATCTCTTGATGTCATATCAATAGCATCCTAATTATTCTTCCTTGTTCATATATTTTCCCTACTGAAATCCCTGATTGATACTGGAGATAAGTTACTTTTTGAAGCTCTATGTTTACTCCCCTAATTAAAATGTTTAAACATCTTTCTATTGGCCTCTTAATATAACACAAACTCCATCCATGGCCTACATTGAACCCTACCCAATAAAAAAAAAAAAATTTTTTTTTTTTCCAGATGTATAAAATAGAGCTGCAGGCCACATTATCATGGATTGACCAATGACAGATAATTTTTTTAATGGTGATAATACAAACAAAAATTAATGATGATTTCATGATGGCAATATTATAATGAAAAGGATTTACTTGTATTAAATGCTATCAGGTACTATGCTAATCCACCAGCCATCTGTTAGTTTGTTGTTCTTCAGTGACTTGTATGTTGCTATGATACCGGAAGCTATACCACTGATATTTCAAATACAAGGAGGGTACCTATGATGGACAGGCTTCAGTGGAGCTTCCAGACTTAGACAGACTAGGAAGAAAGGCCTAGAGATCCACTTCCAAAAATAGCCAATGGAGCCTTATGGATCCCAACAGAACACTGTCCAATATAGAGCTGGAAGATAAGCCCCCTAGTTTGGAAGACACTCAAATACATGGCAGTCACTACAATGCACTTGAGCATACCAGTGTCCATGAAGATGGCACAGGACTGGGCAATATTTCCAAGTGGACAGCAACTAGCAATAATAACAACTATGCTAGTAGGTATTTTGTCTATCATTGTTCCTACTTTTGAATACATATTCTCTACATTTTATAGATGAAAAATCTGAGTGAAAGATGTGCTAGGTAACTTCCCAAAGGTCAGCCAGCCAGGAAGTAAAAATTGTGGTTTGTCTGATTGTACTTCACATGTTTCTGATTGAATGATTTAATACCATAAAGCCACAGGTTATACAGCTGAAAGCAAATTATTTATTTGTGCCTTGAAAATATTTTTTTAATGTTTTCTTTGAAATTTGATGAGTCCAATTTTCTATGCAATTCATTTTAAAGAAATCAAATAATTTAATTTGCAATTAAGCAATTATAAGTACAGCATCAGACAGGATAATGCGAATGTGGTGTTAGCACCTCGAATTCCTTCTATTTTGCTTAGTCCACAGCAAAAACAATAAAAAGTGTGCATGGATTAGTCCAACGAATTTGTTCAGCAAATATTACCCAGCATCTACTACAATCAGCAACCACAGACGCCAGCAATACATTGATTAATAAATTCATCATCCTTGGTGCTGTAGATCCTCAGTTTAATGTGAGATATATCAAGTAAAATGGTAATGATAGCACAATGTTACAAGGAAGAGCCATATGACCTTACCTGGTGAAAACAGGTTAGAGCTCTTAAAAGGATACATAGGAGAAGGCGATACTATTGAGATGAATAGTAAAGAATATATATATTCCAGGCATACCTGGTAGGTAAGACATTGCTGAGAGAAAATAACATGTACAAAGGATGGTTATATGAAATAGCCTGGTGCTAATTAACTAAACATAACTAAACCAAAACCAAAACCAAACCCATTGCCATGGAGTTGATTCCGACTCATAGCGACGCTATAGACAGAGTAGAATGGCCGCATAGGGTTTCCAAGGTGCAGCTCATGGATTCAAACTGCTGATCTTTTGGTTAGCAGCCTGAGCTATTAAACACTGCGCCACCAGGGCTCCAAACATAGCTAAAGCAACTCTGGTATCAAAACACGTGTTTACTAAGGCAACTCTAACACCAAAACACTGAAATTTACAGACCTTGTAAAGAAAGAGGAGTATATTAGCTGGGACTCATTATTATTTTTCTTTTGCTTTTTTTTTGTTGACATAAAAGTCACACAAGATAAAATTAATCACTTTAAAGAGAAAAATTCAATGGAATTTAGTACATTCTCAATGTTGTACAACCTCTACAAAACCCAGCTAATTCCAAAACATTTTCCTCATTCCAAAAAGCACCCATACCCATGAAGCAATTACTCCCCATCTCCCACTCCCACTCCTAGCAACCCCGAAAGTACTTTTTGTTTCTTTGGATTTACCTATTCTGGATATTTCATAAAAATGAAATCATACGACTTGTGATCTTTTGTGCCTGGTTTCTTTCACTTAGCATACTGCTTTTGAAGTTCATACATGACATAGCATTTATTAGTATTTCATTTCGTGTGTGTGTATATGTATCTCAAGGAGGCCTGGTGGTACAGTGGTTAAGTGCTTGGTGGCTAACGAAAAAGTTGGTGGTTTAAACTCACCAGCCACTCTGTGGGAGAAAAATGTGCTTCTGTAAAGATTTATAGCCTTGGCAATCCTGTGGGGGCAGTTCTACTATGTCCTATAGAGTTACTATGAGTCAGAATTGACTCAATGGCGATCGGTGGGTTTTGATTTTGGTATGTATCACTCACAATTTCCATATTCATTTATCTATTATGGAAATCAATGTGCATGTCATGTACAAGTATTGGTTTGAGTACCTGTTTTGAGTTCTTTTGGGTATATACCTAACAGTGGAATTGCTGGGCCATATGGCAATTCTATGCTTAAGTTTGTGAGAACATACTAAACAGTTTTCCACAGTGACTCCCAATAAAGAGTCAATTTTACCAAAATAATAGAAAACTAAAAACATGGCTTAAACAATAAATTAATTTTTCTCCCATAGAAAACAGTCAGGAGATAAGTGTTCGTGGCATTCTGCTTTTTCGGCAATCCATGCTTGTTGTGTTTCAGAGGCCAGCAAACCATTGTTTTCAGCTGTCTATTTTGTAAATTAAGTTTTATTGGAACACAGTCATGCTCATCATTTACATATTGTTTAGGGTAGTTTAGGCATTACTATAGCAGAGTTGAATAGTTGAGACAAAGACAGTATGACCTGCAAAGCCAAAATATTTACTACCTGACTCTTAACAGAGAACATTTAGTAAACTTGTTACCAATTGCCAATCTGACACAAAGGGTCCTTGTCTTTTCCCGAGTAAGAATACATGCTAAAGACAAACTTTATCTTCAGCTAGTTTTATTTTGCTTGAGTCAAGCAAAAGGAGTCGAGGAGGATCTAAGCCTCCCCAAAAGACTGACTTGAAAAGGGAAGTAAGACTAGGGCTTATATGGGTTCGGTGGAGACAATAGGGTAATGAGTATTTAGTGGAGTTCTTTGAATGGGCGGGTACTTCTCAGAATGGTGGTGTATGTTAATTAGGTTGCGCGTTCATCTGAAATCTTGATGGATCTTCTGATATTCAAGATGGAGTCCTCTCGGCAGCCCTTGGCATCACTTATTATGGGATATAGAGCGAGCGTACTTCATCTTGGGCACAACATCGCCACCTTCAGAAGGCTAAGGAAGGTCAAACAGCAATTACACTCTGCTTCTCTGCGCACACAGAGCCTGCAAAGGAGGAGGTGACTAGAAAGACATTAAGGAGATAGTAATTCACTGGGTTGCCCCAGTCCTATCTCATGTTGGCAAGGTGGCTTTGTGTTTACCCAACTTCTAGATGATAATCTTTTAAAAGCTCTTTTGTTCAGCCACCAGCACAGTTAACCATATCTCAAACTCTGTGCAGTTTTGTTGACCTATCATCCTTAGCTTGAGCTTCCTACTCATTTTTGCTGTGCAATGAATCATTTTTGCATGGCCTTTCTTGCCGTGGCCTTGTAACTCCCACCAAAGTTATTAGGCGGGACCATGGTAATAAGGTATATGGAACCCTAATGAGGAGATTGGCCAGTTTTGTCATCCCTCAAGGCTTAAAATGAGCCATCCCAGAGGATCTCATTGTCACCAAGGAAGAAAAGCCAGGAGCAGAGCACATAGTTTGGATCCAGGATCCCTGTACTAAGAAGCTCCTAGAACCAGGAGACTGAGACAGAGAGTGAGAAAGAAAGCGAGAAGCTATGGCAGAGAAATAGTGGCATGAGGCACTGGCAGCAGAAACCTCCAGGAGACAGTATAGTAGGTTTCCTGACCCACGGAGCAAGACAGCTGAGTGTCTTCAGGCAGGAGCCTTGCTGGTGGAGTAGGTGCCTCCAGGCACTTGGTGGAGCTAGGTTTGCTGATCCATGGAGCTAGAGCTAAGCACCTTCAGGCCAAGATGGAGTGGGGTGCCTTGGGGCACTTATTGGCAGAGATAAAAGAGCTTTGTAACACTTGCCTGAACAGGGCAGAAGTAGAGAGACCAGAGAGAGGCATGCCTGCGGACATGGCTGAGAAGACACTGTCCTGTTGGAGGAACTGTATCCTGAGTGTTCCTGAATGTGAATTGTAACCTGTTACTTCCCTAATAAACCCCATAATCATGAGTATTGTCTACTAGTTCTGTGTGGCCATTGCAATGATTTCTCTACTTAAAGAGAAGTAGAGAGTGCTTGTGGTTGGTGTCAGAACTGGTAAAAATGGTAGAGAGAGGAGACATGTCTGCTCTCCGCCTCATAGGAATCACCCTTGGACTGTTGATTTTGATTCTCCTTCCCCCTTGTGAAGTTAGAGGAAGTCAGATGGCACCCTCACACCATTTTTATTATTGTCCTAGATGGTATTTTGGGATTCTAGTCAACAGACCCTCAATCCAGCCATTAGGAAGGAGGAAGGGCAGAGGAAGCGCACTCCAGTCTCTTTAAAAATACTTCCCTGAGGAATCCCACTTACATCCCATTACCCTAATTTAGTCCCATACCAACAACTACCTGCAAGGGAAGCTGGGAAACCTAGTCTTTATTTCAGGTGGCTAGGGGCCCATTTGAGGAGCCCTGGTGGTGCAGTGGTTAAGAGCTCTGCTGCTAACTGAAAGGTTGGAGGTTAAAACCCACCAGCCACTCTGGGGGAGAAAGCTGTGGCAGCCTTCTTTCATAAATACTTGCAGCCTTGGAAACCCTATGGGGCAGTTTGATTCTACCATATAGGGCCGTTATGAATCAGAGTCCACTTGATGGCAGTCAGTTTGGTTTTCTGGTATAAAATTTGGTTTCTTCTGACAAGGAAAAATGGGAGAAGACAGGTATTGTGGATGGCTAACCAGCTCTGCTACAGAGGCAATATCTGTAAAGAGAAATTAGCACATGCATTAGATATATCCACACTCCCACTGAGAATGGTGGACTCTAGATAGGCAGGTAGGAAGGCAGACAACTCTCCATGACCAGGTAGAAAGACTGAACACCAGTAAGGGTCCTTGTTACCCATCTCATTCATTTCACATCAATATAGGTAGGTCTGAAATAAATCTATATCTTCCTTGATAAACTAAGCGGTTTCTGATTTTACTAGGCCTCATTTTCTGGTTAGTTTAAATGTCTGATTAAAGTTTTCCTCTCATGATTGAGATCAATGTAGCATAATCTCTAGTTCTAATTGGATTTTCAAGGTTTTGAATCTGGAAAGGGATGGGAATTCAGCGAAGTTGTCAATGACACACTTTGTAGGATTGGGATAACCAATAGTCACTATTTTATGAAAGGAAAAGGCTTTAATTTGTTGTTTCTGCATCAGTTTAGGAAGAAATAGCCATGGAAGAAATAAGAACAAGAAAAATTAGCTCAATGCACTCTTAACTTAAGCATGTGTTTCAATGTGGACAAAGACTCAAAAGCGTCAGAGTAGAATTCATTTACACTTGCATAAGATGGTAAACAGATTAAACAGAACACTCACAGAATTTCTTCCAGTGTTTAAATGTTTAATTTGCCCTAAGTATAGAAACTTCAACACAAAGTTGTTTCTCTGTGGATTTTCAAAAGCTCGGGCATTTAATAAAAGGGTAAGTTAAATATGCAATGCCATGTGTTAATAATTAATTGTACACAGTCCAGTACTAGGCTAGGAAGAAGAGTTACTGATCAGAGCAGGCTCATCTACATTTCCAAAGTGTGCAAAATTTTTTAGCAGAATAAATGGTAACTTTCATGAGAATGGCGAAACTTTTTTTTTTTTCTTTTTAGTTTTAATGTATGTAATGTAAAATTACTTTTTAGGGTACACAGTTCTATAAATTTTGAAAATGCATAGTGTCATATAACCATCACGACAATCAAGATCAAGAGTTGGATCGTCCTCCTCAATTTCTCTTGTGCTGCCCTTTTGTAGTCCCCCTCTCCTCCCACAGTATGTGACCTTTCGAGTTTGTCTTACTTCATCTAGCATCGTGAATTTAAGATTCATTCATGTTGCCATGCACATTAATAGTTTGTTTCTTTTACTGACTGTTGATATTGACCTTGATCTCTTGAGTGAGGTGGCATTTGCAGGGTTCTCCATTTTAAAGTCACCCTCCCTTCCCACTTTCCACACTGTGCTCTTTGGAAGGAAGTAACTATGTACAAGGTCTGCAGTTAAGTGGTGGGGAGTCATGCTTTCGCTCTTTGATGATTGTGTATCTACATAAATTATTTAAAATTCTTCTGCATGGGAGATTTGCTTCTTCCCCTTCCCTATATATTAATTTATTCAATAAATTCAATGTTGCTTATATCAATTCATTCTCATGAATATTTGTTTTATACTTTGGTTTATAATCCAATAATAATTTATTGATTGTGTCGCTGATTTTTTTTTCTCTTCAGTTTTGGCCATTCCAAGCTCTTTCAGTTAGCTTATGTGACCCTCTGATATAACTCCATCAACGTGGGTTTTCTTTTCTTTCTTTTTTTTTTTTTTTAGCACTTCCAAATGTTCCAGGACCTTCTTGTGTATTTTGTATATTTACTGCCCTTGATTGTGCTCATGAGGAACCTGTACATAGATCAAGAGGCAGTTGTTCTGACAGAACAGGGGGATACTTCATGGTTTAAAGTCAGGAAAGTTGTGCGTCAGGGTTGTATCCTTTCACCATATCTATTTAATCTGTATGCTGAGCAAATAATCCAACAAGTTGGACAATATGAAGAAGAACAGGGCATCAGGATTGGAGGAAGACTCATTTACAACCTGCGCTATGCTGATGACACAACCTTGCTTGCTGAAAGTGAAGAAGACTTGAAGCACTTACTGCTGAAGATCAAAAATCATAGCCTTCAGTATGGCTTACACCTCAACATAAAAAAAAATTAAAAATCCTCTCAACTGGACCAATAAGCAACATCATGATAAATGGAGAAAAGATTGACATTGTCAAGGATTTCATTTTACTTGGATCCAAAATCAACAGCCATGGAAGCAGCAGTCAAGAAATCAAAAGACCCATTGCAAGTCTGCTGCAAAAGACCTCTTTAGTGTTGTAAAGCAAAGATGCCATTTTGAAGACTAAGATATGCCTGACCCAAGCCATGCTGTTTTCAATCGTTTCATGCGCATGGAAAAATCGGGCAATGAATAAGGAAGACCAAAGAAAAATGGATGCCATTGAATTGTGGTGTTGGTGAAGAATATTGAATATACCATGGACTGCCAAAAGAATGAGCAAATATGTCTTGGAAGAAGTACAGCCAGAATGCTCCTTAGAGGCAAGGATGGTGAGACTACCTCTTACATTCTTTGGACATGTTATCAGGAGGGATCAGTCCCTAGAGAAGGACAATATGCTTGGTAGGGTAGAGGGTCAGTGAAGGAGAGGACGACCCTCAGTGAGATGGATTGACACAGTGGCTGCAACAATGGTCTCAAGCATAACATTATCTGTGGGGTTTGTGCAGGACTGGGCAGTGTTTGGTTCTGTTGCACGTAGTGTCGCTGTGAGTCAGAATCCACTGGATGGCACTTAACAACAACAATTTAATTGAGCTTTTTGTTCTCTTATTTTTTTAGTTTTCAAAGTTGTTTATATATTCCAGATATCAGTACTTTTCAAATATGTGATTTTCAAAGTAATTTTTCCCATTGTATGACTTGTATTTTTTATTATGTTTTTCACAGAATAATAACATTTAATTTGATAAATTCTTATTGTCATGTTTTATATTTTAGGGGTTATGCTTTAAATGTTCTATCTAAGAGTTCTTTGCTTGTCCCAAGCTCGAAAATATTTTTTTTATTAAATGATTTCCTAATAGTAATCCATTTAATATATCAAGATATCAGTTCTGAGATATTTTTATTATAACTGATTTGAGATGTAGGTCAAGATTATTTTTTAGATTTCATTGTGCTTTAGGTGAAAGTTTACAGTGCACATTAGTTTCTCATTACAAAACTTATATGCAAAATGTTTTGCGACATTGGTTGTGATCTCTGTATTGTGTCAGCACTTTCCCTTTCTACCCCAGGCTCCCCATGTCCATTCATCCAGTTTTCCTGCCCTTTCCTTCCTTCTAGTCTTTGTTTTGGGGCATGTATTGCCCATTTGGTCTTGTATACTTGATTGAATTAAGAAGCAGTTTTCCTCACATGTGTTATTGTTTGTTTTATAGGCCTTTGGTTAAGAGATTGGCTGCTAGCCAGAAGGTCAGCAGTTCGAATCCACCACCCACTCCTAGAAAACCCTATGGGGCAGTTCTACTCTGTCGGTGTAAGTCAGAATCCACTTGTCTGCAATAGGTTAATCTTTGGCTAAAAGGGGGCTTCGTTTCTGGGTTAGCAGGGTGTCCAGGGGCCGTAGTCTCAGGGGTTCCTCTAGTCTTTGTCAGGACAGTAAATCTGGCCTATTTTTTTTTTTGTTTTGAATTTTGTTCTACATTTTTCTCCCACTCTGTCCAGAATTCTCTATTGTTATTCCTCTCAGGGCAGTTGGTGGTGGTAGCTGGGCACCATCTAGTTCTTCTGGGCTCAGGCTGATAGAGGCTGTGGTTCTTGGGCTCCATTAGTCCTTTGGACTAACATTTTCTTTGCGTCTTTGGTTTTATTCATTTTCCTTTTCTCCAGACAGAATGGGACCAATAAATATATTTAGATGGCCTCTCACAAGATTTTAAGACCCCAGACACTGCTCACCAAAGTACAACGTAGAACTTTTCCTTTATGAACTATGTTATGCCAATTGACCTAGATGTCCCCCGAGACGATGGTGCCCAGACTTCAGCCCCAGTAACTTTGTCTCTCATGGTGTTTGGATGTGTCTAGGAAGCTTCTATGACTTTGCCTTGGTCAAGTTCTGCTGATTTCTCCTATATTGTGTGCTTTCTTTCCCTTCATTGAAGTTACCACTTGTCTACTACCTAGGTAGTGTTTTCCCCTCTCCATGCCTCCACTCCCTAGTAACCATCAAAGATTTTTTGTGTCTGTGCATGTAAAGCTTTTCTTGGGTTTTTGTAATAGTAGTCTCATGCAATATCTGTCGTTTTGATTGACTTATTTCACTCAGTATAATGCCCCCCAGATTCATTCATGTTGTGAGTTGTTTCACAAATTCATCCTTGTTCTTTATTATTGCAGAGTACCCTGTTGTGTTTATCTACCATAATTTATCTATTCTTCTTTTGATGGGCACTTAGGCTGCTTCCATCTTTTTGCTATTGTGAATAATACCGCAATAAACATGGGTGCGTATATGTCTATTCGTGTGATGGCTCTTGTTTCTCTAGGGTATATTCCTAGACGTGGGATTGCTGGATCATATGGTAATTTTATTTCTAACTTTTAAAGGAGCCACTGTATCATTTTCCATAGGTGTTTTAGCATTTTACATTTCCACCAGCAATGTATAAGAGTTCCAGTCTCCCCACAACCTCTCCAATTATTTTTATTTTTTTTATTGGCTCCATTAATATCAGGGTGAGGTGTTTATTATCGCATTGTAGTTTCAATTTGCATTTCTCTAATGGCTAATGATCTCAAGCATTTCCTCATGTGTCTATTAGCCACTTGAATGTCTACTTTGGTGAAGTATCTCTTCATATCCTTTACCCATTTTTTAACTGGATATTTATCTTTTTGTTGTTGAGGTTTTGAAGTATTCTATAGATTTTAGAGATTAGACCCTTGTCAGGTATGTCTTAGCCAAATTTTTTTTTCCCAGGGTGTAGGTTCCATTTTATTATTTTACTGAAGTCTTTTTATGAGAGTAAGTGTTTAATTTTTAGGAGCTCCCACTTACCTAGTTTCTCTTCTGGCATTTGTGTATTGTTAGTTATGGTTTATATCCTATTTATGTCTAACTTAAAATGGATCAAAGATCAAAATATGAAACCTAAAACAATAAAGATCATGGGGAAAAAATAGCATTGCCCCTATTTTTTTTTCCATGATCTTTATTGTTTTAGGTTTTATATTTTGATCTTTGATCCATTTTAAGTTAGTTTTTTTTGGTATGGTGTGAGGCATGGATTTTGTTTAATTTTTATAGGTAGACATCCAGTTTTGTCAGCACCATTTGTTAGAAAGATTGTCTTTTCCTCATCTAATGGACTTTGGTCCTTTGTCAAAGATCAGCTGACCATAGGTAGATGGATTTGTATCTGGGTTCTCAATTCTGTTCTGTTGGTCTGTGTGTCTCTCATTGTACACGTACCAGGTTATTTGACTACTGTGGCTGTATAGCAGTTTCAGAGATCAGGTAGTGTGAGGCCTCCTACTCTTTCCTTTTCTTCATTAATATTTTGCTTATCAGGGGCTTCTTCCCTTTCCTTGTACAGTGGTGATTAGTTTTTTCATATCATTAAAGAATGCTGTTAATATTAAATCAGGATTGCGTTATAGCTGTATAGTCTTCTTATCCATGAGCATGGTGTGTTTTTCCATTTATGCAGGTCTCTTTTGGTTTCTTGCAATAGTGTTTTCTTTTTTCTTTGTATTGATCTTTTGCATCCCTGGTTAGATTTATTCCTAAGTGTCCTGGAAGAAGTGGAGTGACTTATCTGCCTGATGATTTTGGGAGGAAAAATTGGGTGTGTGTAACAACTCATTTCTTTTTCCTTCCCCTTATAAGTGAAGTGCTGGAAAGGAGTGTATATTCTCTTCTGCCCCTTCACTTTATAGGACTACTGCCTGGGGGGCCTTTTCTTAATCATTAACACAACAATCCAATCCATAGCTCCATAACATCTGGTAATCGCAATTGTTTTTTGCTTTTTTATCCCTCAAAGTAGAGCTCATATTTAATAAAAACCATTCAAAAAATGCAATTTCGTTCTCTGTGTATGTTTTCTAATTGCCTGGAAAGAAAGAAGACAGGCTAGGCAAAAAATAATTTTTTTCAGGTTTGGTATGTACTATGAGGAGCCCTGGTGGAACAATGGTTAAGCACTCAGCTGCTAATCGAAACATCGGAAATTCAGCTCATCAACCACTATGGGAGAACTGGTGATCTGCTCTCTTAGAGACTGTTGTTTGTGGTGCCATGGAGTCAGTTCCCACTCATAGCAACCCTATGTAAAACAGAAAGAAACACTGCCCGGTCCTGCACCATCCTCATAATCATTGCCATGTTTGAGCCCATAGTTGCAGCCACTACATCAATTCATCTCCTTGAGAGTCTTCTTTTTTTTTCGGTGACCCTCTACTTTACTGACCATGGTGTCCTTCTCCAGGGACTGGCCTCTTCTGATAACAAGTCCAAAGTATGTGAGTTGAAGTCTTGCCATCCTTGTCTCAGCCTAGACACAGATGGCTGCTGTGCATGCAAGAACTAGCAAAGCCATAGAGAGACTCCAAACTCAGAGGCACAGTCTGAAAGATTAAGAATAGGTAGTGTGATAAATACTAGTAAACAATTGAAGGAATGCCTATCTGAGAAGGTTGCCTGCACACCGTGGTGGTTATTACAGCAAAGACAATATAGGAAATAAACTGCCTAGAGAAACTCCAATCTCAACGTAAAGTTTTGCTGATTTTGTCTTTGGAATTGGGGGAGGGGGTAAAGAAACTGAATCTATCTGTATTTTCTACACTCACATAACCTAAAGTGAAACCTGATCATTAGTGGGCCCAACTCAAAAAAGAAAAAGAAAGTAAGATAAAGAAAAACGGAGTTTACGGTCAACTCTCCCACTCAAGCAAAAGGCTTAATTAGTGCAAAAAATTAGGCTTCACACATGCTAGGGAAAAATACTCTACTTACTTTTTCATTCATGTATTTGAATAGGTAAGATATATTTTGGACATTCCATTGTTAAACCAGTAGAATAAATCCCTTTCTGCCATATCTGATCTTGGTAATTACTGACGAACAAGATCAGTGAACAACAATGAACAACAGAAACATATATTCCATCCTTGATGATACCAGGAGACGTCTGTAAACCTGAATTACAATAAAGGATTATAGAGTGACAAGACAGTGACACCTGACTTAGCAACTGGAAATGTGATTCTTAGCATTTGGAGAGAGGTGAAAAATAATTAAAGCTCCTCAGAAGGAAACCAGAATTTAAAGTACACCATTCCAGCTACAAATACCACCCAAGCTCCAGGTATGGAAACTGCCAAGGCACTTAGAATTTAGGGGCCCTGGATCCTGGAAAAATGATGCACAAAAAAGTGAGCCTGATGATGCTGGTCTTCCTCTTGAACATTTGCTGATACACACGTCGTGATTGAGAGATTGAGAAGGTGAGCCACGTTATTAGCAGTCTCATAGGCTAAAGGAACAAAGACAACTGGAATTCAGGATCCACCAGAAACATTCTTTGTCAATATCCAAGACTTTCAGTTGGAAGCCTCTGAAGAGTAGCAGCCAAGGAAGAGGGCAAATCTGTGCCCAAGGAGCCCCAATGTCAAATTAACTCAGATCTTGAAAACCTTGCCATAATATGTCCCTACATGAATGACCTGTCAGAAGTAAAAGTCAGTCTCTTCTCTAGCAGGGAAACATCATCAAGCAATTCAAATCAGTTATTTGATTTATTTTAAATCATATCGATTATCAGTTATTAGTGCACAATTAAATTCTTGGTGAGGACTGTCCTGATAACACTGTCTAAAATTGCATTCCCCTCCCAAATTTCCTCTCACCTCTTTCTTTATTTTTCTATTGAGTCCTTTTCCTTGAGTATAAGAATAGTAAAAAAAAGTTGAAAAAAGTTGCTTGTAAATTAAATACTACAATTCTTTATATAGAGAATATAAGATAACCTACAGTGAAACCAATATAACTGAAAAGAGGGTCCAGAAATAGTTGGAAAAATGTCAACAAACAAAACCTAATAGGAATTTTCAGATGAAAATAATGTATTTACGAAGTACTACACTCACTTCAGATGGAATATAAAATATATATGCAATAATCCCATGGAGAAATTTTCAAAATGTTATTGAAGAGCATAGAAGAAAAAATAAATAATTGTGAGAACATAGAAGAAAAACTAAATAATTATAAGGCATATGTACCTGGATACAAAGTTTCAATACTTGTAAAGATACCATTTTTCCACAAATTAATCTAAACATCCAATGCCATTTCTTCATTTTAATCAAAGCTCTATCAGGAATTTCCTTGGAACATAGAAATCTAATTCTAAAAGTTCTATGGGAAAGTTAAAGTCCAGTCCAAAAGCAGACAAAGATTTAGGGAAATGGGAACTCACAGGAACTGCTATAGGCGTTTAAGTTGTTGCAAGTACCTTGGAGAAAGGTTTTTGCCATTTGAAGTCAATTTTCAGATGAACAGAAATGTCACTTCAGAATATAGTACATAGTGCCTTTTTACATGTGGACAAGAAGACTCTGATCTAGTAGCAGAACTCTTTGCAATCACAACCATTTGAACAATATAAATGTTTGTCAACAGGAGGGTCAATCATATATTGTGATATATTCATAGAGTGTAAAACCTCAGAGCAACTCAACTAAATAATAAATATCAAATACTTTACATTAGAATAAACAGGGAGGATCCAGAATGATATACAGAGCATGAGAGATTTAATGTAGATGTAACAATACACAAAACAACAATAAATATTTTTTTATGGATATGTACAAATGGAATGCACTATGAAAGCATTTACTGCAAAGACACAGATCACTTTTATAAAAGTGGTTACCTCTAGGGAGGAAAAGAGAATTGGATCTAAAGACAATACATAAGGGTCTTAAAACTATGTCATGTTTTACTTCAGAATATTTGTGAAGGATTTTTTTTAATAGAAAAACAATATATGAGCACTTCTACTATTTTCTGTACTTTTCTGAATATGTGAAAACTTTCTAAATTAATATATATTATGTTATGTTATGTATTGTATTAAATGATAAGTATATTATACTTCTAGTTTCAATGTAAAACTGAAAAAAGACAGTGTTTTGATTGCATCGCAGTCTTGCTTGTATATTAGGCTTTAAACAAAAAGTAGCTAAAGATTACCTGATGGTAAAGAGTTGAACAGCAGGCTCATAACCACAGTAATCAAAGAATCAAAGAGAGGGCTTTAAGATAATTTTTTGCGTGGCACATTCCCCACAACGCAAGAAACTCACTGACAGATGTCTCATCAGCTCAGGCACTTTGTATACTCTCCACCTCTGATTCTTGTGAGCATCACTCAGCTTTCCAAATAAGGAGAAGAGTAGGCCAGTTGTGAAAGGAAACACAGCAATGTTTAGATTCAACCTCAACTTTCATTTCAGACAGATGGTTGTCATTCCTTGGAATATATATTGCATCCAGTTTAAATTGCATGGTGATTTAAATGTGCTTGGCAAAGACCACCAGAAAGGTCACATCAGGTTTTGAGAACAAGGTTGAATTTTCTGAAAAAGATTTTTGGACTGGTGTGACCTGGGATAGCTCCATTCACAACTTTTTCACATAGTACCGAGTAACTAAGAATTTCCAACTGGAAAATTATCAGTTCCTAGTCACCTTCAAAACAATCTCCAGAAAAGCACCACTTCATCAGGGATGTTTTTAAATGCAGTTATAACTAAGCAAATGGAAATCACTGGATGGACTAACATGGAAGATATGAACCTACTAATATTCTAGTGAGGGTTTTGGCCTTGAGAAGTAGTACTATGGTGTTTGTTTTCTCTAGACTATTCAGGCTCAATAGCCCCAAGTGATCCTGTTGGCTAGCCTCTTGAGATCTTTTTAAAAAGTATGATGATATCCCTGCTTTAAGGTCTTAAAATCAAAATTATTTTTTTCTTTTGGTTAGGCATGTTGGAGTCAAAGTGAATTTCATTAGAGTCATTTCCTCAATAATAATTTATCAAACACGTTATTATTCTTCCATACTTTTAGTGTAAACAAACAAAAGCATTTTGAGGCCGTTGAAATGAAAAGTGGAGGTGAAGTATTGGCTGTAACAGTTGTTGAAAATGGCATTGCCACAGGAAATTTCAATACTTTTGATCTTTTTGATTGTAAATAAATAATAGAGAAACATATAGCAAAATATTTAAAAACAGTGATGAAGATTGGTTATTTGCATGATCCACTGGGTCCAGCATGAAAAAAATTCTTTAAAAGTACTTTGTCTAAGACTGCTTATTATTATTTTAAAAATTATTGAGAAAGTAAATATAATCTTTATCAATGAAATGCGTATATGTCATTACAAAATTTTATGAGGGCACCCTCATCCTCCATGGAAAGTAGCATTAGTGGAAAGATCATGGACTTTGAAGTTAGAGAAGATTGTATGTGACTCTTGGTTTTGCAGCCACTACTCTGACCCTTATGGAGCCCGTGGTTGGCACAAATGGTTAAGCGCTGGGCCACTAACTGAAAAGTTGGAGGTTTGAACACAACTAGAGGTGCCTCGGAAGAAAGGCCTGGTGATCTGCTCCTAAAGGGTCACTGCCTTGAAGACCCTGTGGAGCACATTTTTACTCTGAAACACATGGCATCATTTGAGTCAGAATTGACTCAACAGCAGCTGGTTCCTCTGACCCGGAGTTCCAAGACTTTGTATATAAGTATTATAATAGGAGGTAATATTCCAGTGGGTTGTTGTGAGAACTAAATTGCCTAGTATTGTCTATCTTTCTTAATACACCATACAGTGTATGAAAATGCAATTCGTATCTGTTTGGTTCACTAATGCATCACGAGTACTTATAGTATTTCCAGGCACACAGTGGCAGACTCAATGAATATTTATTAAGATATTAATATATGCATATATGCATGAATGCATGTGTTACCACAAAGCAGGGATTCTAGCTGCCTGCCGCAGAAGCCAATACTGAGCCAGGGGTGAGGTGAACAGCAAGAAGGTCTTTATTGTACACTGGTACACTACAGACAGAGGGAAATGGATTCCTCCAAAACCTGTCTGTCTCCTGGGAGCTGATGGGAGGGTTTTATAGGGAGGGGTTTTGGGTCTGAAGAGCTCAAGAAATTTGTTAGTTCCCCCCTGAGGTGGGTACGATGACTGCGTTCCGGGCATGTTGACCTTCTGCCAGTATTCTCAAAGATCCTCTGACCCCATCCTGGTTCCGGTCACCAGATCGGCCCTATGTTTAGTCTCTCTCTTCTCCAGATTTATTGCTTGTTGTTTTACTTCCCAAAGAGGAATATAGGTTAATTTCAAACTTTATAGGATCATGAAAAAGACAAGGGAAGGGGGAGGAAAGGGAAACTATAAAATCACAAAAATCACTGGGGTATGTAAAAATTAACTATGTAGGTTAGGTAAAAACAATAGCATGATGTCCAGGTTGTTAGGCCTATACACTCCATACACCCTCTTTCCCGTGCACACAGCCCCCTTTCACATGCATGAATGAAGAGGGCACTATCTGGATAAAAGTGGTTAGTACTTTTACTCCTGCCTTTGGGATGGTTATGAGAGCTAAGTAAATCAACCCATGTGTTCAGACCATAGCACCAAAAATCAAACCCAAACCCACTGCCACTGAGTCAATTCCAACTCATAGTGACCCTATGGGACAGAGTAGAACTGTGCATAAGGTTTCCAAGGAGCAGCTGGTGGATTGAAACTGCCAACCTATTGGTTATCAGACAAATGCTTAATCACTGCGCCACCAGGTCCTCTCAGACCATAGTAGCTACTGAAAAAAAAAAAGTTGAGTCTGATTCCCCTTCAATTTCTCTGCATGTTTTCTTATATTTTAATGCATACACACTTCCAAAGTATTGTGCTGTCTAATACGTAATCATTTAACACAGCAAGGAAGGATGTGCATCAGGTTAACTTTAAGTTAAATATACAGCTGTTCTTCAACTCACCTAAAGTAAAGCTGTTTATGAGGCCTTCCATCTTCTCTGAGTTCCATAGTATACCTAGTGTATACAAAATAATTCAGCGTTAAACTCTAGACCGTCACAAAATTCTCCGTGTTGTATATAAGGGTATTTGCCACCCCAACCTTCCTGACGGACTATAAGTCCCTTGAAAGAGAAACTACAACTCGTCCTACAAAATACATAAAAAACAAACAACAAAAACAGTTGCCATTGAATTGACTCTGTCTCATGGCAACACCATGTATGTCAGTAAAACTGTGCTCCATAGGGTTTTCACTGACTGATTTTTCAGAAGTAGGTCACCAGTCCTTTCTTCTGAGCTGCCTCAGAAGGTAGACTCAAACCTCCAACGTTTTTAGTTAACAGCAAAGTACATTAACCATTTGCACCACTCAAGAACTATGCCATGCGTAGTATGTACCCAGTATGTACTAATGGATTATATCATGTAGGATGACATGAAATTAATATTCCCTGATATGTCTTCTCTCACTCCCCAGTAGATATGCATGGAAAAGTGAAAACCTTCAAACACATGGAGTGCAGAGGTTAAAGTGGGGCTTGGGTACCAGACTGCTGAATGTGAGTGCCTTCTCCAACATGTGGAAAAGGGTTGCCCAATGTCCAAAGTGGGATTAATAATTATCTCTTAAAATTGTTCTGGAGATTCAATCTTTTAATACATTTAAAGCACTTAGAAAAGCCCCCAACCATAGTAATAGAACACTAAAACAAGTTGCTATTATTGTTACCTATCATTATACAAAGATTTTGATAAACGATAAAAACAAAATTCATCTATTTATGAGAGACATACCTAACTCCAAAGGATGTTAAAAACTTGAAAATTAAGAAAATGTATGATGCATGAAACACATCATGAGAAAATAAAATAGGAAAGGCCTATCGATACTACACAAATGAAGATATAGGTTAATAAGAACTTACTGGCACAACTGGATACTGTTTACTACCGATAAAACAATAAATAAATTCCACTGGAAAGATATAGCAGTTTAACAACTTTTAAAATCTTAACAAACACAATTAAAATGTACATATTTATAATCGTAGTAGAAAACTCTAATACATACGTGTCAGAAATTCACTCAATTAGAAAAAATAGAAGAAGCAAGATGAGTAATACAATTACTTGGTTTTTGAGAGCAGGATTGCGTGAGGAAGCTTGGCATTCTCAGGAGTCACGTTGCCCAGCAGTCTACCAAGGAAGATTTTGTCATCTAAACTTATGTGCTACGAGACATCTGAATAGAAAAAAAAAATAAGCAAGACAAAAACTGAAAACTTAATTTGAATAATTTGGGTGTTATGGTCCACATATAAAGAAACCTATTTGCAAGGTGGTTAAGACTTGGTACTAAGCAAAATGTTGGTAGTTTGAATCCACCTAGTGGCTCTAGGGGTGAAAGACCTGGCAATCTGTTTCCTTAAAGATTACAGCCAAGAAAACCCTATGGGGCAGTTCTACTCTGTCACATGGGTCACCATGAGTTGAATTTGACTTTATGGCACCTAACAACAACAACAACAACAGTCTGCATATATTTTTGAGGATCCCTTGTATGGAACAGCTGGAGCTTTGAGTATGTTAGGTGCTGCTAAACATGTTTGGAGGAGGCACATTCTTTGCTAAAGGGCAACAGCAATTAACATCTGTAAACCATGCTCTACATTTTCCAATCATTTGATGTGTTTAACTCTAATAATGTATCGCGACTGGAGGTGAAAACTCTTTCTCCCATTAATTTAATGTGCCCTTTATCTTAAAAAACATTTTAAATGAAAACGAGTTATTATTTTGATGGAAGGACATTCAAACATGTTTGATTCATATAGTTGTGAAGTACACTAAAGATATTAAGCGAGTTAGACCTCCCACTCTGCAAAAACTATAAATTAGCACAACAAACAAAATGGAAAAATACTTTATGAAATGCAGGAAGATTTCACAGTACAGTTATTTCTTTTTATAAAGCTTAACAGATACTAACCAAGAGACTATTATTATTTTGATATGCTTAATTATGATCTTAAAATGCTAGCAATCACTTGAAGGCCTGTCCAGTCAAGCACTTAACCTTTTGAGCCACCAAGGGGCTCCTACACAGACACATATTAACCCAATAACTGTCAAAAAATAGAACTCACTTGGTACAACATCTTAAAAAGACAATAAAGTCGGAATTTAATCTAACATTACAGTCAAAACAAATCTCTTGTATTTTTTAAAATAGGTGATACTAGCATTCAAAAATCAAAATTAGGCTATTTGGAAAGAAAGGACAAAGAAAACACTGAAGAGATACTCAGCGGGGAATTTATAGTCTTAACTGAGTTTGATATAGAATAAGAAAAATTATTATACAAGAAATTAATGTAAAATGATTAGTGCTCTTTGTCCCCTTTCCCCACAAAAAACAAATAAACAAACCTAGGTGTAAAACTTTCTCTCATTTTTTCTCTCTCTCTCTATGTGTGTGTGTGTGTGAAAATAAAGTCAAATTAAAGAATTAAGGTAAAAACAGAAAATATTTGAGGATACTTTGAAATCTTTCCATTCAATTGCCATTGCAAACATAAAAATAATATATTAAGTGTTTTAAGTTTAAAGAAAAAAAGGGATGGCCAAATTAAAATACAAGAGGAGAATCTCCAGAGATTAAAGTGGAAAATGAGAGAACCTATTTTTTAAATGGTAATTGAAACCGGAAAAACACATAGATTAGGGAGTAGCTATATTTTTATAGCAGAGGAGCCTGGACCCCAACAGCTCTGCAGAGTCTGGGGAACAATCTCTGTAACCCGTTTGTTGCAGGGGGTGAAAATTGGATTCACAGAATTAAGTTCATATGGATGGGGCTGAGCCAAGTCTAGGCCTTACCACCTCTCACAATCCCACATACAAACTATAAACCAAGTTAAAACAATAGTCCACAGGCTGGAAGACTTATAATTATTATATTAGACGAAGGGATATTATACTGATTATATGAGATACCTTCAAATCAATGAGAAACAGAAAAAGGCGACTCAAAGAAAAAGTATTTCAAGGATATAAATAAAACATTCACAGAAGAGAGCATCCAATTGCTTATATGTGTATGTGTTTATTCTCTCAAGTTCAAGGAAATAGAAACTACAGAAAAAATGATATACAATTTGTGAACATTGGAGGGTCATTTTATTTTTTAATTGGTAATATCATCTATTAGTTGCTATGCAGAATCTGAGGAAATACACATATCCTGCCCTGCTAATGGCAGTGGCTATAGATATAAAGTGAAAGGGAGGACACCTGGAAATTTAAATAAATAACTATGTATGAAATAAGAATGAAGAAAACAATAAGTGAAATGATTCTATTTTGGCCTCGTTCTTCAACATTATAATTTTATTAAGGAAATACATACAATCTCAATAGTAAAAAATTATTATTTTTATTTTTTGGCCTCATTCTTAAGAAAGAAATGTCACTGGGTATAGAATTCCAGATTGAAAATTATTTAATATTATCACACTGAAGTTCTGCATTACTGTCTTTGACATCTATTTTGCCATAGGTAGTTAGTCTACATGCCTTTCTCTGTAGGTAATCACTCTGATATTAAGATGCTCTCATTGTCCTTGGTATTCTGCTCTTTTACTGCAATATATCTAGGTGCATATATCTTTGAAGTGAACTCTTTTGGATTCACTGTGTTTCTTAAAGCTGAAGAAATTCTATAAAATTTTCTTTGAATATTGGCATGATCTCTCTCTTTCCAGAAGTCAAAATGTTGTTGTTTTGTGTGCCAAGGAATCTGTTCCAACTCATAGCAATCCTTTTGGATACAGTAGACATACCTATAATCTTTACGGGGGTAGATTGCCAGGTTTTTACCTTGCAACAGCTGGTGAGTTCCAACTGCCCAACTTTTCTATAAAAACATCAGTAAAATTGATAAATAGTCTACCCAAGAAATTAAGAGAGAAAACACAAATTATTAATATTAGAAATTAAAAAAAAAAAACAAAACAGGCCATCACAAAACTGATCCCACAGGTTTCAAAGGAGAATAAAGACATATTGTGAACAACTCCACGCACAAAAATTTGATAACTTAGACAACATGGACCAATTCCCTGAGAGACAATCTACCAAAACTCACACAAGAAGAAATAGATAAACTCAATAGGTATATATCTATTAAAGAAATTGAATCAATAATTAATAACCTTACAAAAAAGAAAACACTAGGCCCAGATGGTTTCACTAGGGAAATCTTATGAAGATTTAAGAACGGCATGATAACAATTCTCTAAAATCTCTTCCAGAAAATAAAAGCAGACAATATGCTTCCTATCTTATTCTATAAGACCACCATTACCCTAATAACAAAAACAGATAAAGACAGTACAAGAAAGAAAACCTACAGGCGAATATCTCCCATTAACAAAGATGCAAAAATTCTTGGCAAAGCATTAGCAACAATGTAAAAAAAAAAAAAAAAAATTATACACCATGATCAAGTAGGGTTTATCCCAGGTATGCAAGAATGGCCATTTGAAAATCAATTAATGCAATCCATCACACAAAGAAGAGAAATCATAAGATCAAATCAAGAGATGCACAAAAGCATTCAACAAAATCCAACATCCATTTAAGACAAAAAACACTCAGCAAACTAGGAGTAGAGGAGAACTTCCTTAACTTGATAAAGAATATTTACAAAAATCTACAGTTAACATCATGATATATAATGACGAGAAACTATATGCTTTCCTATTAAGATGGGAAACAAGGCAAGGATGACTCTTCTCATCACTCCTATTCAACATAATACTGGGAGTCCTAGCTAATGTAATTTGACAAGAAAAGGAAACACTATACAAATTAGGAAGAAAGAAATAAAACTCTATTTGTTCACAAATGACATGATTGTCAATGCAGAAAATTCTAAAACAACAACATAAGCCCCTGGAACTAATAAGTGATTATAGCAAGGTTGCAGGATACAAGATGAACACTCAAAAGTCAATTGTTGGCAAGGCGGAGCCAAGATGGCGGACTAGGCAGACGCTACCTCGGATGCCTCTTACAACAAAGACACGGAAAAACAAGTGAATCGATCACGTACATAACAATCTACGAACCCTGAACAACAAACACAGATTTAGAGACGGAGAACGAACTTATACAGGGAAGCAGCGATTGTTTCCAGAGCCTGGAGCCAGCACACCAGTCAGGTACGGCACAAACACAGAGACCTGCTCCACCCCCCTGAACTAACCCCGGGAGGGGAACCAGCCGGTTCCACGGGCGGCGTGGGACGCAGCCGGTAGGAGAAGTCCCCAGGAGGCAGTGACTGGTCTTGGAGCAGAAAGAGCAGCATCCGAGCTGGGGAACCGTCCTGCAGGGATTTGGACTGGACACAGGTACGGCATAAACACGGAGAGTTGCTCCACCTCCCTGAACTAACCCCGGGAAGGGGACCAGCCGGGTCGCGCGGGCGGCATGGGACGCAGCCGGTAGGAGAAGTCCCCGGGAGGCAGCGACTGGTATTGGAGCGGGGAGAACAGCGTCCCAGCCTGGACACTCGGTCACGGCACAAGCACAGGGAGCTGCTCCACCCATCTGAACTAACCCCAAGAGGAGGCCCAACTGGTTCTCGGAGGCGGCACGGCCACGTGGCTGGAGGGACGAGAAGTCCCCGGGAGGCAGCGACTGATTTTGGAGTCGAGAGTGCACCGTCCCAGTAGGGGAGCCTTGACGCTGGGCGTGGGGCTGGAAGCGGAGGATCTGACTGTGACTCCAGCGGGCCAGACCCCCCGGGGGCAATCTCCACACAGCCAGCACACATAGGTGACGCGCCCGCGGGAATCTCAGATATAATAGTCATTCCAAGCAAGACAAGCAACTCTGGCTATATTCTGAGGTGCTACTCTCCTATCTCTCTGTTCCCTCCCCCACCCTCCCCAGGCGGCTTCATTAACATCTGAATAGCCTGAGCCAGCGGGAGAACTCTGATAGGGATCTGACTGCAGTTTTTTTTTTAGCGGATTTTCTGGGAAAACTAGTTTCCCAGTGATGGCTCGGAGACAACAATCCATATCAAACCACTTAAAGAAGCAGACCGGGACAGCTTCTCCAACCCCCCAAACAAAAGAATCAAAACCTTTCCCAAATGAAGATACAATCTTGGAATTATCAGATACAGAATATAAAAAACTAATTTACAGAATGCTTAATGATATCACAAATGAAATTAGGATAACTGCAGAAAAAGCCAAGGAACACACTGATAAAACTGTTGAAGAACTCAAAAAGATTATTCAAGAACATAGTGGAAAAATTAATAAGTTGCAAGAATCCATAGAGAGACAACATGTAGAAATCCAAAAGATTAACAATAAAATAACAGAATTAGACAACACACTAGGAAGTCAGAGGAGCAGACTCAAGCAATTAGAATGCAGACTGGAACATCTGGAGGACCAGGGAATCAACACCAACATAGCTGAAAAAAAATCAGATAAAAGAATTAAAAAAAATGAAGAAACCCTAAGAATTATGTGGGACTCTATCAAGAAGGATAACCTGCGGGTGATTGGAGTCCCAGAACAGGGAGGGGGGACAGAAAACACAGAGAAAATAGTTGAAGAACTCCTGACACAAAACTTCCCTGACATCATGAAAGACGAAAGGATAGCTATCCAAGATGCTCATTGAACCCCATTTAAGATTGATCCAAAAAGAAAAACACCAAGACATATTATCATCAAACTCACCAAAACCAAAGATAAACAGAAAATTTTAAAAGCAGCCAGGGAGAAAAGAAAGGTTTCCTTCAAGGGAGAATCAATAAGAATATGTTCTGACTACTCAGCAGAAACCATGCAGGCAAGAAGGGAATGGGACGACATATACAGAACACTGAAGGAGAAAAACTGCCAGCCAAGGATCATATATCCAGCAAAACTCTCTCTGAAATATGAAGGTGAAATTAAGATATTTACAGACAAACACAAGTTTAGAGAATTTGCAAAAACCAAACCAAAGCTACAAGAAATACTAAAGGATATTGTTTGGTCAGAGAACCAATAATATCAGATATCAGCACAACACAAGATCACAAAACAGAACGTCCTGATATCAACTCAAATAGGGAAATCACAAAAACAAACAAATTAAGATTAATTAAAACAAAAATACACATAACAGGGAATCATGGAAGTCAATAGGTAAAAGATCACAATAATCAAAAAGAGGGACTAAATACAGGAGGCATTGAACTGCCATATGGAAAGTGATAGAAGGCGATATAGAACAATACAAGTTAGGTTTTTACTTAGAAAAATAGGGGTAAATAATAAGGTAACCACAAAAAGGTATAACAACTCTATAACTCAAGATAAAAGCCAAGAAAAACGTAATGACTCAACTAACATAAAGTGAAGCACTATGAAAATGAGGATCTCACAATTTACTAAGAAAAACGCCTCAGCACAAAAAAGTATGTGGAAAAATGAAATTGTCAGCAACACACATAAAAAGGCATCAAAATGACAGCACTAAAAACTTATTTATCTATAATTACCCTGAATGTAAATGGACTAAATGCACCAATAAAGAGACAGAGAGTCACAGACTGGATAAAGAAACATGATCCATCTACATGCTGCCTACAAGAGACACACCTTAGACTTAGAGACACAAACAAACTAAAACTCAAAGGATGGAAAAAAGTATATCAAGCAAACAATAAGCAAAAAAGAAGAGGAGTAGCAATATTAATTTCTGACAAAATAGACTTTAGACTTAAATCCACCACAAAGGATAAAGAAGGACACTATATAATGATAAAAGGGACAACTGATCAGGAAGACATAACCATATTAAATATTTATGCACCCAATGACAGGGCTGCAAGATACATAAATCAAATTTTAACAGAATTGAAAAGTGAGATAGATACCTCCACAATTATAGTAGGAGACTTCAACACACCACTTTCGGAGAAGGACAGGACATCCAGTAAGAAGCTCAACAGAGACACGGAAGATCTAATTACAACAATCAACCAACTTGACCTCATTGACTTATACAGACCTCTCCACCCAACTGCTGCAAAGTATACTTTTTTTTCTAGCTCACATGGAACGTTCTCTAGAATAGACCACATATTAGGTCATAAAACAAACCTTTGCAGAGTCCAAAACATCGAAATATTACAAAGCATCTTCTCAGACCACAAGGCAATAAAACTAGAGATCAATAACAGAAAAACTAGGGAAAAGAAATCAAATACTTGGAAAATGAACAATACCCTCCTGAAAAAAGACTGGGTTATAGAAGACATCAAGGAGGGAATAAGGAAATTCATAGAAAGCAACGAGAATGAAAATACTTCCTATCAAAACCTCTGGGACACAGCAAAAGCAGTGCTCAGAGGCCAATTTATATCAATAAATGCACACATACAAAAAGAAGAAAGAGCCAAAATCAGAGAACTGTCCCTACAACTTGAACAAATAGAAAGTGAGCAACAAAAGAATCCATCAGGCACCAGAAGAAAACAAATAATAAAAATTAAAGCTGAACTAAATGAATTAGAGAACAGAAAAACAATCGAAAGAATTAACAAAGCCAAAAGCTGGTTCTTTGAAAAAATTAACAAAATTGATAAACCATTGGCTAGACTGACTAAAGAAATACAGGAAAGGAAACAAATAACCCGAATAAGAAATGAGAAGGACCACATCACAACAGAACCAAATGAAATTAAAAGAATCATTTCAGATTATTATGAAAAATTGTACTCTAACAAATTTGAAAACCTAGAAGAAATGGATGAATTCCTGGAAAAACACTACCTACGTAAACTAACACATTCAGAAGTAGAACAACTAAATAGACCCATAACAAAAAAAGAGATTGAAACGGTAATCAAAAAACTCCCAACAAAAAAAAGCCCTGGCCCGGACGGCTTCACTGCAGAGTTCTACCAAACTTTCAAAGAAGAGTTAACACCACTACTACTAAAGGTATTCCAAAGCACAGAAAATGACGGAATACTACCCAACTCATTCTATGAAGCCACCATCTCCCTGATACCAAAACCAGGTAAAGACATTACAAAAAAAGAAAATTATAGACCTATATCCCTCATGAACATTGATGCAAAAATCCTCAACAAAATTCTAGGCAATAGAATCCAACAACACATCAAAAAAATAATTCACCCTGATCAAGTGGGATTTATACCAGGTATGCAAGGCTGGTTTAATATCAGAAAAACCATTAATGTAATCCATCACATAAATAAAACAAAAGACAAAAACCACATGATCTTATCAATTGATGCAGAAAAGGCATTTGACAAAGTCCAACACCCATTTATGATAAAAACTCTTACCAAAATAGGAATTGAAGGAAAATTCCTCAACATAATAAAGGGCATCTATGCAAAGCCAACAGCCAATATCACTCTAAATGGAGAGAACCTGAAAGCATTTCCCTTGAGAACGGGAACCAGACATGGATGCCCTTTATCAACGCTCTTATTCAACATCTTGTTGGAAGTCTTAGCCAGGGCAATTAGGCTAGACAAAGAAATAAAAGGTATCCGGATTGGCAAGGAAGAAGTAAAGTTATCACTATTTGCAGATGACATGATTATATACACAGAAAACCCTAAGGAATCCTCCAGAAAACTACTGAAACTAATAGAAGAGTTTGGCAGAGTCTCAGGTTATAAAATAAACATACAAAAATCACTTGGATTCCTCTACATCAACAAAAAGAACACCGAAGAGGAAATAACCAAATCAATACCATTCACAGTAGCCCCCAAGAAGATAAGATACTTAGGAATAAATCTTACCAAGGATGTAAAAGACCTATACAAAGAAAACTACAAAGCTCTACTACAAGAAATTCAAACGGACATACTTAAGTGGAAAAACATACCTTGCTCATGGATAGGAAGACTTAACATAGTAAAAATGTCTATTCTACCAAAAGCCATCTATACATTTAACGCACTTCCGATCCAAATTCCGATGTCATATTTTAAGGGGATAGAGAAACAAATCACCAATTTCATATGGAAGGGAAAGAAGCCCCGGATAAGCAAAGCACTACTGAAAAAGAAGAAGAAAGTGGGAGGCCTCACCTTACCTGACTTTAGAACCTATTATACAGCCACAGTAGTCAAAACAGCCTGGTATTGGTACAACAGGCACATAGACCAATGGAACAGAATTGAGAATCCAGACATAGATCCATCCACGTATGAGCAGCTGATATTTGACAAAGGACCAGTGTCAATTAACTGGGGAAAAGATAGCCTTTTTAATAAATGGTGCTGGCATAACTGGATATCCCGTTGCAAAAAAATGAAACAGGACCCATACCTCACACCATGCACAAAAACTAACTCCAAGTGGATCAAAGACCTAAACATAAAGACTAAAACGATAAAGATCATGGAAGAAAAAATTGGGACAACCCTAGGAGCCCTAATACAAGGTATAAACAGAATACAAAACATTACCAAAAATGATGAAGAGAAACCCGATAACTGGGAGCTCCTAAAAATCAAACACCTATGCTCATCTAAAGACTTCACCAAAAGAGTAAAAAGACCACCTACAGACTGGGAAAGAATTTTCAGCTATGACATCTCCGACCAGCGCCTGATCTCTAAAATCTACATGATTCTGTCAAAACTCAACCACAAAAAGACAAACAACCCAATCAAGAAGTGGGCAAAGGATATGAACACACATTTCACTAAAGAAGATATTCAGGCAGCCAACAGATACATGAGAAAATGCTCTCGATCATTAGCCATTAGAGAAATGCAAATTAAAACTATGATGAGATTCCATCTCACACCAGCAAGGCTGGCATTAATCCAAAAAACACAAAATAATAAATGTTGGAGAGGCTGCGGAGAGATTGGAACTCTCATACACTGCTGGTGGGAATGTAAAATGGTACAACCACTGTGGAAATCTATCTGGCGTTATCTTAAACAGTTAGAAATAGAACTACCATACAACCCAGAAATCCCACTCCTAGGAATATACCCTAGAGATACAAGAGCCTTCATACAAACAGATATATGCACACCCATGTTTATTGCAGCTCTGTTTACAATAGCAAAAAGTTGGAAGCAACCAAGGTGTCCATCAACGGATGAATGGGTAAATAAATTGTGGTATATTCACACAATGGAATACTACGCATCGATAAAGAACAGTGACGAATCTCTGAAACATTTCATAACATGGAGGAACCTGGAAGGCATTATGCTGAGCAAAATTAGTCAGAGGCAAAAGGACAAATATTGTATAAGACCACTATTATAAGAGCTTGAGAAATAGTAAACCTGAGAAGAACACATACTTTTGTGGTTACGAGGGGGGGAGGGAGGGAGGGTGGGAGAGGGTTTTTTTATTGATTAATCAGTAGATAAGAACTGCTTTAGGTGAACGGAAAGACAGCACTCAATACATGGAAGGTCAGCTCAATTGGACTGGACCAAAAGCAAAGAAGTTTCCGGGATAAAATGAATGCTTCAAAGCTCAGCGGAGCAAGCGCGGGGGTCTGGGGAACATGGTTTGCGGGGACTTCTAAGTCAATTGGCAAAATAATTCTATTATGAAATCATTCTGCATCCCACTTTGAAATGTGGTGTCTGGGGTCTTAAATGCTAACAAGCGGCCATCTGAGATGCAGCAATTGGTCTCAACCCACCTGGAGCAAAGGAAAATGAAGAACACCAAGGCCACACGACATCTAAGAGCCCAAGAGACAGAAAGGGCCACATGAACCAGAGACCTACATCATCCTGAGACCAGAAGAACTAGTTGGTGCCCGGCCACAATCGATGACTGCCCTGACAGGGAGCACAGCAGAGGACCCCTGAGGGAGCAGGAGATCAGTGGGATGCAGACCCCAAATTCTCATAAAAAGACCAAACTTAATGGTCTGACTGAGACTGGAGGAATCCCGGCGGCCATCCTCCCCAGACCTTCTGTTGACACAGGACAGGAACCATCCCCGAAGACAACTCATCAGAAATGAAAGGGACTGGTCAGCGGGTGGGAGAGAGACGCTGATGAAGAGTGAGCTAATTATATCAGGTGGCCACTTGAGATTGTGTTGGCAACTCTTGTCTGGAGGGGGGATGGGAGGATAGAGAGAGAGGGAAGCAGGCAAAATTGTCAAGAAAGGAGAGACTGAAAGGGCTGACTCAAGAGGGGGAGAGTAAGTGGGAGTAGGGAGTGAGATGTATGTAAACTTATATGTGACAGACTGGATTTGTAAACGTTCACTTGAAGCTTAATAAAAGTTATTAAAAAAAAAAAAAGTCAATTGTTCTCCTGTATATCAGCAATGAAAAATTGGAATTTGAAATTAAAAACACAAAACCATTTCCATTAGATCTCAAAATGAAACCCTTTGGTAAACATCTAACAAAATCTGTACAAGATCTATGTAAGGAAAACCACAAAACTCTGATGAAAGAAATCAAGAAAGATTTAAATAAATGGAGAAGTATTGCATGTTCATGTATAGAAAAAGTCAATATTGTTAAGATATCAGGTCTTTCCTCCCTGAGCTACAGATTCAAGGCAATCTCAATCAAAATCTCAGCATGTTATTTTCTGGATATCAGCAAACTTAATCTAAAGTTTATATAGAAAGGTAAAATGCCCAAAGAGCTAACATAATATTGAAGAAGAAAAAAGTCAGAGGACAAACACCACCCAACTTCAAGACTTAGTATAAAGCTGTAGTTATCAAAACTGTGTGATACTGACCAAAGAATAGACAAATAGATCAATGCAACAGAATAGAGAGCCCAGAAACTGACCAACACATAATCACATGGGCAACAATGCAAAGACCATCAAATAGAGAACGGATAGTCTTTTCAACAATGGTGCTGGAGGAGCTAGATGTCCACGTGCAAAAGCATAAACCTAGACATTAACCGTACACTTTTATAAAATTTAACTCAAAATGCATTGTCTTGGTCATCTAGTACTGCTATAACAGAAATAAAAGTGGATGGCTTTAACAAAGAGAAATCTATTCTCTCCACAGTCCAGTAAGTTACAAGTCCAAATTCAGTGGCTTTCTCTGTGGGGAAGCTTTTCTCTTTCTGTGGGCTCCAGAGGAAGGTCCTTGTCCTCAATCTTCCCTTGGTCGAAGAGCTTCTCAGTTGCAGGGACTCCATGTCCAAATGACGCACTCTGCTACTGGTGCTGCTTTCTTGGTGGCATGAGGTCCTCAACTCTCTGCTCCCTTCCCTTTCCTTTTATCTCTTGAGAGACAAAAGGTGGTGCAGTCCACACCCCAGGGAGGTGACCTGAGTAAGAGCTGTGTTACAATCCTACCCTAAACCTCTCAACATAAAATTATAATCACAAAATGGAGGACAACCACACAATACTGGGAATCATGGTCTAATCAAGTTGACACATATTTTTTGGGGGACACAATTCAATCCAGGACATGCATTATACATATAAAATGATCTAAATATAAAAGTCAAAAATAGAGATTCTAGAAGACAACATAGGAAAACATTTAGGTAATCTCATGTTAGGCAATATGTTTTTAGATACAAGAATGAAAGCAAAATCCATGAAAGAAAACATGATAATTTGAACTTCATTAAAATTTTAAAAAAACAAAGAACTTTTGCTCTGAAAAAGATGGTATTAAGAAAATGAAAAGACAAGCCACAGACTAGAAGAAAATATATGCAAAATACATATTTGATAAAGGTCTTTTATCCAAAACACACAGAAAACCAAAAACCAAACCGAGATACCTCAAAAATAAACGGTAGGAAAACAAACAATTAAAAAGTGGGCAAAATATGTGAAGACAACTTATCAAAGAGTATGTACAGATGGCAAACAAAAATATAAAAAGATGCTGAGCATCGTATGTCACTAAACCAAAAAAGCAAATCCGTTGCTGTCAAGTCGATTCTGACTCATAGCGACCCTATAGGAGAGAGTAGAACTGTCCCATAGGGTTTCCAAGGAGCAGCTGGTGGATTTGTACTGCCAAACTTTTCATTGACAGCCGAGTTCTTAACCATTGGGCCACCAGGGCTCCATATGTCACCAGGGAATTGTAAATTAAAACAACAATGAAATGCCACTACACACCTTTTAGATTGGATAAAATCCAAAGCACTGACAACACCGAACACTGGTGAGGATATGATGCAAGCAGAACTCTCATTGACTGCTGGTGAAAATGGAAAATGGTGCACCATGTTGGAGGACAGGTGGGCATGATCTCAACATGATTGTACCATATGATTCAGCTCCAAGGTATTTATACAAATGAGTTGAAAACTATGTTCAACACAAAAGCTTGCACATGAATGTTTATAGCAGCTCTATTCAAAATTACCAAAAAGTGGAAGTAAACAAACAAAAAAACAAATCAAACCCATTGCCATTGAGTGGATTCCAACTCACAAGATACCCTTTAATAGGAGAATAGATAAACAGTGGTACATCCGTACAATGAAATATTATTCAGTGATAAAAATAAGTAACTTGTCAACCCACAAAAAGACATAAAGGAAACTTAAACAAGTTTTGCTTAATGAAAGAAGCCTGTCTGAAAAAGCTACATACTGCAGAATTCCAACTATATGAAATTCTGAAAAATGATGAAGTAATAGAGAGTAAAAAGATCACTGGTTGCCAGGGGCTGTGGGAAGATGGGATGAATAGATGGCGCACAGGGTATTTTAAGGACAGTGAAACTATTGTGTATGATACACGGTAACGGTGCACATATGACATTAAGCATTTTTCAAATCCAGTAGAGCTGTATAAACTGAAGACTAACTTAAAATATAGGCTTAAGTTAATAATAACCTATCAGCGTTCGTTCATCAATTAAAACATGTGTCATGAAAATGCAAGATGTTAATAACAGGAGAAACAATGTGCGGGAGGAAAGCTAGTGGAAACTCTGTACTTTCTGCTCAATTTTTCCATAAACCTAAAAATGCTCTAAAAAATAGTCTGTTAATTAAAAACATTCCATTTAGTTCTCCTTAATGCATAGCTTATTCTATTTTTACAGATTTTACTCCTTACTCTTGTTTTGAATAACTTTTTTATTTCAGTCACGGCAAATTGTAGATAACATTGCTAAGAATGGGAATTTCAGAACACTTAATTGTGATCCAGAGACAGTTGTTCGAACAGGACGGTGTGCTTCCAAGTTGGAAAATGTGTGTGGCAGGGCTATACCCTTTAACTTTACTTATTCAATCTGTTTACTGAACAAATACTCTGAGAAGCTGGCCTGTGTGAAGAACACAACATTGGAGGAAGACTCATTAACAACCTGCGATATGCAGATGATACAATCTGGTTTGCCAAAAATGAAGACAACTCAAAGCACTTACTGATGAAGGGCAAAGACTTCAGTATGGATTGCAGGTGAATGAGAAGAAAACAAAAATCTTCACAACTGGACTGATAAACAACATCATGATAAACAGAGAAGAAATTGAAGTGATAGATTTCATTTACTTCCACATCAACAAGCAATGTCCAGGGAAGCATCAGTTAAGATATCAAAAGAAGTATTTCATTGGACAAATCTGTTGCAAAAGATTTCTTTAAAGTTTTAAAAAGCTAAGATGTCACTTTGATGACTGAAGTGTGTGTGTCTTAGTCAAGAAAAGCCATGGTCTTTTCAATCACTTCATATGCACGTGAAAATTGGATAATGAAAAAGGAAGACAGATGAAGAGTTTATGTGTTTGAGCTGTAGTGAAGAATACTGAATATACTGTAGACCATCAAAGAAAAAACAATTAAGTCTTAGAATAAATACAAGAATATTCCTTAGAAGTTAGGGTGGTGAGACTTTGACTCGCCATTTTGGACACTTCCTCAGGAAAGACCAATTTAGAAAAGTAGAGTAGTAGAATAGATGTTTGAGGAACCCTGGTGGCATAGTGGCTAAGAGCTTGGCTGCTAACCAAAAGGTTGGCACTTGGCACGCACGAACTGCTCCTCGGGAGAAAGATGTGGCAATCTGCATCCTTAAAGATTTACAGCTGTGGAAATTCTGTAGCGCAGTTCTACTCTGCCCTGTAGGGTCACTGTGAGTTAGAAGTGACTCAGGGACAATACGTTTAGTTTTAGGTTTAGAGTAGATGTTTGGAAAAGTAGAGGATCCACAAAAATGAGGGATACCCTTAATGAGATGGATCGGGATGAGGTAGCTGCAACACTGTACTCAAACAAGGATCATAAAGATGGCACAGGGCGGGGCAGTGTTTCATTCTGTTACCTGGAAGGTTGGCAGGAGCTGGAGCCTACTCTCTGACAGCTAACAACAGCAGTTTACTTATTGGCTGTGTACTTCATTTTGTGTCACAGCCCCAGTGTCCAGAGTGAAGTCAGCACAGAGTGAATGGGAAAAAAAAAAAAAAAAGATTGTTGTTCGGATCAATAAGCTTTCCATTTCTAAATACAAATGTAGCTGCAGGGCTACTGCAGATACAAGGATTAGTGCCTCAGTGTAAAATAATCAGCATGGGTCACTTTGTTAGAAACCCATATCTGTGATCAACTCTACCACTCTAGTAAGAAAAGAGAAATATTTAAATAGAGTTGAGATAGAACGGAGATAGAAGCTTGGATCTGTATTACTCAATATATGTGGCTATTGTAAAGTTTTAAAGTTAACAATAATAAAATAAAATAAAAAATGCAATTCCTCGGTCACCCTACCCATATTTCAAGTATCCAATAGACACTTGGTGCTTTGCTTTTGTTGTTGGTTGCTGCCGAGTTGATTCCCAATGGCTGCTATGTTGGATAGCACAGAGTATAGAAAATATCCATCATCACCATAAAGTTCATTGGACAGCTCTGGTCTGGAGCATGATGGGAGTTTAGAGGTGGTGGTAGAGCGAGAAAATGTTCTGCACTAGCATCAGTGAAAATATCTGCATATCAATTTTTAAGGAGTAAAGGAAGAGGAATTCAGGAAGAAAAGAGCTAGAGACAAGCTCCATGTTTTTCTCCTTTTGCCACCAGGCAGGACCACTTGACAAAGAATAGTAGCAAAATATTTTAGAGCAGAATTTTGTCTGAATCTTCTGCAAAGAAAAAAAAAAAAAGGTTTGTATTTAGTTTCTGTGTTTAGTTGAAATAAACTTTTTCTTTTTTTTTTTCCTTTGTCACGATCTGTTTTAATAAAACACTCAATGCATATACACTCTGTATTCATGATACTAAAAACAGGAGAAAATTGAAAGTATTGAAGTTTTTATTAAAAAAGTTGTTTTAATTTAAATTTTATTAATAACATTAAAACATTAAAGGGACAAATCTTATTATAACTTAAAAGCAAGACTTATTCCTCATCTTTGGTATTCTCTCAGTTCTGGGTGGATGATATTAGAACTCGCTTTCCTAAGACAACAGCGCAAGATCCCCTGGTTATCCTCAATCAGGATGTATACCTGTCTTTTTTTTTTTTAATATCCTTTCCACATTTTGATAATTTGCCAAGTCTAAATCCTGTTGCCTCAATATAGAATTAAGTAAGAACAACAACGAAAGCAATGCCTAGTCATCTTTGCTTCTAGGGGCCAGATAATTTTAGTTTAGTTACTATCAAACAGATGAACCCACATAAAACTTAAATCAGAACAGAGTAATACAGGTAATGAGGTTGGTCCCAGGGCAGTCATTTTTGCTGGCTTGGGTTTAGGCAAAGGAGAGCTCTAGAGTCAGCCAGTGGGTAGACGAATCTCTGATTTCATGACTTCCTGATGATTACAGGGACATACTGATTCTCATCCAGCAAGAGAGGCTGTGGCTGCCAACTCCTGTGGCTCCCTAAGCAGGAAAGTGAGAGCTTGGGCCTGGAAGCAGTAGCTATGCCAATTAGCATCCTCACTCAGATTTTCTCAATCTCTCTCGGAATGCCTCTAATGATTCTTTGGGCTCCCTATATAAAAAAAATACTCCTCAATAAATCCCTTTCTGATATAGTTAGCTAGAGTGGATTCTGTCATCTGCAACTGAGATTGCTGACTGATATGCCAAACTATTGTAGGCTCAGCATCGTAGAGGCAGTAGGCTATAAGGTCACCTTAGACAGCTGATAAACAGGTTCTAGGGGAGCCCTGGTGGCGCAGTGGTTAAGCAGGTAACTGCAAGGCCAGCTATTAGAACCCACCAGCTGTTCTGCAGGAGAAAGATGTGGTAGTCTGCTTCAGTAAAGGCTACAGCCTTGGAAACACTATGGGGCAGTTCTACTCTGTCCTATAGGTAGGGGTGGGTTATCCAAGACACAACGTAAGCACAGTGCTTACCTTGTTTACAAGATCATCTCTAGTAAACAATTTCACATTTTTTCACTAGATCAAAGATCCTGCTTCTAGGTATGGTCGGCATCTGTTTCTCTCCCAACACCACAGCACCTTTGTATAGAATCAATGCCTCTTTTCAAATTTACAATCCCTGACAGGGCAGATGACCTAGTAAACAAGGTATGCACAGGCTCACTTGTGCGTAGTTACTAACCTGTAGTGAAATAGTTCATTACGGATGATCTAGTAAGCAAGATAAGCACTATGCTTACCTTGTCTATTAGATAATCCGCCCTTGCCTATAGAGATGCTACATGTAATCATTGACTTGATGGCAACAGGTTTGTTTGTTTTTTTTTAACAAATTCTAGGAATCTATAAAGTTGTGAGTTCAGTGATAAAATTGAGCCATAGCTTTTCTTTTCAACACTCACCCACACCTCAGCATGAGGTAACTTTCTTGAAAGATACAAAGGGGTGAGACTGGAGACAATGTTCTGTTTTTGTTTGCTGTTTGTGGAACCTGATTTTCTCATGTAAGATGTTCTTGATTCTTTCTCATGGGACCATATTCTGCCTAAGAGAAACCAAACTGAACCCATTGCCATCAAGTTGATTCCAACTCGTAGCAAGCCTCTAGGGCAGAGTAGAACTGCCTAATGAGGGGCATTGGTGAGAAGCATCCTGAAAATATCAACTTTATTCAAGCTTTAGCCCATGTTTCATGTTCTTTTCACTCAAATAAACTTTCTCACTTATGGAATTACTACTGGTTTTTATTTGACAGCAAGGCAATAGGGCCCTTCTATGAGTTGGACTTAAAATAGTCCCTGGATGGCACAACCAGTGAAGCACTAAGGTAGTAACTGAAAAGTTAATAGTGTGAACCTACTCAGAGTACCTAGGAAGACAGGCCTGGCGATCTGCTTCTGAAAGGTCACAGCCTTGAAAACACTATGAAGTGCAGTTCTTCTCTGCACATATTGGGTATCCATGAGTAGGAATCAACTTGATGGCAACTGGTTATTCCTTTAAATCAAGATCATCTTGCCCCTTATTTAAACACAATACCTGAAGTTAAAGGGATCTTCTCTGTTGTGGAAAGACTTCTGGCTACCTTTAAATCTATTTGTCATTCTTTTATCTTGTAGCCAGCTGTCTAACTGAAATATACATAATTCTTGTCAAATTATGCTAATTTATTCAGGAAAAATAATGATACATAATAATTTTGAGGTGATGTAACATGAGCCTGATTGTTTTATGACATTGGTCAACAACTCCACGACATATCAACACTATCCCTTGTCAACCTTGGGTTCCCTATTACCAGTTTTCTGTCCCCTCCTGCCTTCTAGTCCTTGCCCCTGGGCTGGTGTACCGTATTAATCTCATTTTGTTTTATGGGCCTAATTTTTGGCTGAAAGGTGAACCTCAGGAGTGACTTCATTACTGAGCTAAAAGAGTGTCTGGAGGCCATATTCTTGGGATTTCTCCAGTCTCTGTCAGGACAGTAAGTCTGGTCTTTTTTTGTGAGTTAGAATTTTGTTCTACATTTTTCTCCAGCTCTGTCCAGGACCTTCTATTTTGGTCCCTGGCACCATCTAGTTGTACTGGACTCAGACTGGTGGAGGCCCTGTTGGTTGTGGTCCATTAGTCCTTGGACTAATCTTTCCCTTGTGTCTTTAGTTTTCTTCATTACATGAGCCTGAACTTTGATTCCATTTTGCATTTTCTTTTCTTAGGCTAAGTAAAATTTTTATAAAAGAACAATATGACAATTTTAAATGGAATAGAATATCACACTTCCTGGAAAGAACCCTGACACATTCTCAAAGTCATCTCCAAAGTAATTACGTGGGAAACAGCTAGTAAGTTGGCCGTGTTGTCCAGAACAATTAGTTTCTTGTGTTTTCATGAATGCCTCATCTCTCAAAGCCACAGGACAAAAAGACTTTGGCTTGAAAGTAATGATGGTACCAAAAATAACAAAAATGACCTAGCTCCAGAGAAAAAGAGGTGAAAAACCAGTCTGATAAATGGTGCCAGTCATTTCCAGCCCCTTTCGATTTACTCCTTCTAGTTTTCTGGCTGAGATAATAATAAAAACAAATAAACAACAACAACAACAAAAGAATGGATTTGTTTTAAATTAGAGATTGTGGAGCTCAGGTGTCTTTGATTAGGAAGAATGAATTCTTGCTCAGAGTAAAACATATAAAATCTTTTTATTTTTATTCGGGAACCTCTCCTTAATTTGGGCTTCTATTAAGGTGATTTCCACCTTCTCAGTCACTGTAAAATAATTCAATAATTTTTTTTTTTTAATTCAACATCATGAATGTACTGAACAGGAAAAACACGAAAAGAAGCAGGATTCCCAGTTACTTTTACTTCCTTTTACTGTTTTCTCTCTTGAGAATTCCAATATCATATACTTGCATTATATAATGCAGAGGGATCTTTGTTTCTCTAAGCCACTATTGTGGTTTGAATTGTGTCCCCCCAAATATGTGTTGGAATCCTAACCCCAAGACCTGTGGATGTGATCCTGTTTGGGAATGGGGTTTCCTTTGTTGTGTTAAAGAGGCCATATCAGCATAGGCTGTGTCTTAAACCTAATCACTTCTGATTTATAAAAGGAGCAGATTAGGCACAGGAGCAATCACAAAGGGGGGTGCAGGGAGGAAGGAGGAGAAAGAGGCAAAGGTCTAACCCTACAGCAGACAGAGAAAAAGCCTTTCCCTATGGCCAGTGCCCTGTATTCAGACTTCTAGTCTCTACACTGTGAGAAAATAAATTTCTGCTCTTCAAAGCCACCCACTGGTGGTATTTCTGTTATAGCAGCGCTAGGAAACTAATCCAACCCAAACCCAGTGCTGTCAATTCCGACTCAGAACAACCCTATAGGACAGAGTAGAACTGCCCCATAGAATTTCCAAGGAGCGCCTGGCGGATTCAAACTGCCGACTCTTTGGTTAGCAGCTGTAGCACTTAACCACTACACCACCAGGGTTTAGTAAACTTAAAAAAAAAAAAAAAAGGTAGCCCCTAATTCAGGGATCTGAGGATCCACAACTGTTTTTGTTTTTTTTCCTTGTAAAGGACTAGGCTTTGTGTATCACCTGGCCTCTGTTTCAACTACTCAACTCTGCCATAGTAAAAATAGTGAGAAAGCAGATATAAACAATGCATAAACTAACGGGCATGGCTGTAAAACTTTCTTTACAAAACCAAGCATTAGGCTGGGTTTGATCCTGGGCTGTATTTTTCATACCCTTGTCCTAACTAACAAGAACACCAGATCTCTAGTTGTAAAGTTTGAAAACCTCTTTGGAGAGAGATTTAGCAGATTTTTCTTTGTCAAAGAAAAAAAAAAATTTTTTTTTTTTTTTTTTAGAGCGTTGAATAATACCAGAAAGGGCACTGGATTTGAGTCTAGGGCAAGAAAGCAGAGAGTTTTGAGTTTGTAAAAGGACAAATCCAGACAAGCAAAGCCGGTAAAGCATAAGGATATCTGTTGTCTGGAGAAAATAAAAAAAATTCAAGCCGTGCATATGTCACAGACATGACAATGGGTAGGAAATAAAGAAGAGCTCAGCCCCAAAATAGAGATTACCCAGAAGAAATGTTCTTAGCACTTGAGGAAAACTGTTGCTTCAGCTGCATAACCCTTATGTGAAGTAGAGACCAGTGGACAAGTAAAACTGGAAGGGAAGCTGCTAATGCAAAGGAAATCTGTTTGGATCGGGAGGCAAAAGAGTACAGATCTCAATAATTTCTGACATTTATATTGCTCCCTAGCAAATATGGGAGAAAATGTGCTGTATTTAAAGAGTTCTAAGTCACCATGTTCAAGGATAAACCTGGTATAAGTCCACCTAAGCAGTGCGTCCTCATGGGCCTTTTCTCCGACTCTAGACTCTCTCCCGCTCACCCATCTTGCCCTGCCTGGGGACTGCCTCATGCAAATGTGTGACATTTACCCTGCTCTTCTGCTTTCCTTCCAGCTCCCACTAGAACACATTTGGGTTCTGATGTAAAGCCTACTGACCATTCAGATATAATAAATTGAAAAAAGAAAATACTAGAAACTGACTGAATGAGTTATAGTTAGAACTTAGCTTAAGGGGTTCTACCAAGAAACACATATTTTGGTTTCCTTGTTTTTTGAAAGGTCATTCTTTAATACAGTAGAAATAATACATGATTCCCACTGATTTACTGTTTATTCCATTACCTAAACTGAATCTTCATGTTGGATAGGTTCTTCTCTAAGCCGGTGGGTATGGTCTTGGCAATGTGTGTAAGTTTGGTTTCTTTCTTTCTTTTCCTTTTTTTTTGTGGACTTAGTAGATGTTTGAGTTTAAGATGTCTGGGATACATATAGGTTTAAGTAATATGTTTGGAGCAACCAGATTGAAATTTTCATGTTCATCTTTTTAATTGCAGTTGTTTTGTAAGAAAAGCAGCCAAGACATCACAAGGAGAGCATACAATTACTCTGCAAGAGTCCCAAAAAGGAATGTCTAGCTCCCTATACTCAGAGAGATGGCAATTCCATTCTGCCTATTTTGGTATCCTTTCTCCCTCTCTACTCCTCTCTTCAACAGTTGTATTTCTACATGCTTATACTAGAGATTCCCAAAGTGAGATACATGCACATCCTAAGAGTCTACAGCCCATTAACAGGAAAAAGAACTTGTTAAAAAAAATGATAGCCATGTTATGTTGGAAACCATGGTGGCGCAGTGCTTAAGTGCTACGGCTGCTAACCAAAGCGTCAGCAGTTTGAATCCGCCAGGCGCTCCTTGGAAACTCTATGGGGGCAGTTCTACTCTGTCCTATAGGGTTGCTATGAGTCGGAATCGACTCGTTGCCACTGGGTTTGGTTTTTTGGTTTTGGTATGCTTAACTGGATTGTGTACTCCCTGAGGATGAGGACAGTGCATTATATTTGATTTAAGCTCGATAACTCCTAACACACAGCTCATTAAGTATCTGATGCATAGTAAATACATGCTGACCAAACACAGTAAAGTTAGCATGTTGTCTAAATCAATATCTCCCATTCCAAAGGATGCGTTTCTATGGAGAAATAAGGTCTTTGTCCCTTCCCCTTGAATCTGGGCTGGCTAGTGACTTGCTGACAACCAACACAACGCTGTGGAAGTGACACAGAATACCTTGAGAACCTTATTCAGGAAAGACCATGCAAATTCTTGCCTTGCCACACTGGAACATTCAGACTTTGTTTCAGGAATTTAGGAGGAGAACAGCAGAGAATCTGTGAGCATAAAAAAAGGGCTATTGCTAAGTTTAGAGTAAATTATTATGCAGAAACGATACCTGGATCAACTACTCCTTGATTTTTGAAAAAAAAAAAAAAAGTGGATAAATATATTAAGAAATATATGGAAACAACCAAAGTGCCCATCAGTGGATTAATGGATAAACAAATTAGGGTATATTCACCCAATGGAATATTACGCAATGATAAAGAACAATGATGAATCTGTGAAACATCTCATAACACGGAGGAATCTGGAAAACATTATGCTAAGTGAAATTAGTCACAAAAGGGCAAATATTGTATGAGACCACTATTATAAAAACTCAAGAAAAGGTTTAAACACAACCAGACTAACCCAAAAGCTAAAAACCTTCCTGAATACAACCAAACACTTTGAGGGACAGAGTAACAGGGGCAGGGGCCTGGGGTCCATGGTTTTGGGGCACACCTAGGTCAATTGGCATAAAAAAGTGTGTTAAGAAAACATTTTGCACCCCACTTTGGTGAGTGGTGTCTGGGGTCTTAAAAGCTAGCAAGCAGCCATTTATGATGCATCAATTGGTTTCAACCCACCTGAGCAAAGGAGAATGAAGAACATCAAAGGCACAAGAAAAATATGACAATAAAGTGCCACAGAAATCAGGGACTCCATCAGCCTGAGGCTGGAAGAACTAGATGGTGCCTGGCTACCACCAATGACTGCCCTGACAGGGAACACAACAGAGAATTCCTGATGGTTCAGGAGAAAAGTGGGATGCAGACCTCAAATTCTAGTAAAAAGACTAGACTTAATGTTCTGACTGAGAATGGAGGGACCTCAGAGGTCATGGCCCCCAGACTCCCTGTTAGCCCAAAACTAAAACCATTCCTGAAGCCAACTCTTCAGACAAAGATTACACTGGACTATAAGACATAAAATGATACTGGTGAGGAGTGAGCTTCTTGGCTCAAGTGGACACATGAGATTATGTGTGTAGCTCCTGTCTGGGGATGAGATGAGAAGGCAGAAGGGGACAGGAGCTGATTGAATGGTCACAGGGAATGCAGGGTGGAGAGGAGAAGTGTGCTGTCACATTGTAGGGAGAGCAACTAGGGTCATAAAACAATATGTGTTTGAAGTTTTTGTGTGAGAGACTGACTTGAATTGTAAATGTTCACTTAAGGCACACACACACAAACTCACACACACACAAACTCACAGCAGAGCTGAAATTTCCATAACACACTCAGATTGAGAAAAAGGAAAAGAAATATAATCTGTTTATGTTTTTAGACATCTCCTAAATAACAATTCATGTGTTTATAACTTTACATAACCCAAACCCTGAGGTCCTTGTCACCCTCTTGCCTTCTAACATAATCTCTTAATTTTCTGTTGCAAAAACTTGTAAGGAAAACCAAGGAGGTAACACAGAAAGAAATTTTGAGTAACTAACGAAGAATAAGAACATATTAATACCCATCTGCAATTATAATTGGTGATTTTCTCACACCTTGACAGTTGTGTTTTGGAAGACCAATCAACTTTAATTACATGGACATGTTTTCTTGGATTTAAAAAATAAATTCCCCCCATAATTTATCAATAGTGCCTTCTGCTTACTTATTTAAAAACAAGCAAGCAAGCAAACAAACAAAAACAGTTGTTGTCAAGTTGATTCTGACTCACAGCAACCCCATGTGTGGCAGACTAGAACTGCTCCATAGGGTTTTCAATGGCTATAGCCTTTCAGAAGCAGGTCACCAGGCCTTTCCTCTAAGTACCTTTGGGTAGAATTGAATCTTCAACCTTTTGGTCAGTAGCCTAGTGCTTAACCATTTGCACCACCTGGGGTTTCCGTTTATTGTTTACAGAGATGTAAATAGGGCTTTCAATAAAAGTAGGCCATTATCTGGCCTATCCAAAGTCTAATGATTCTTAGACCAGCTGGAATAGGAGGGGTGGAGGCGGGATTAATGCTAATCAGGGCAGCATTCACTCTTTCCATTTCTACTCAGTGTGACGGTGAACTCTGAGCAAGTCAATGAAATGATGTGTATCCAGATGCTGCGTGTATTATAGGAACACAAATCTGTCCTATTCCACTTGTAACTTACAAAGTCAGTGACTTTGATTGGTGACCACTGACCTTACCTTTGGCTCTCTAACCAGCGAAAACCCACTGATCATATCCCTACCTGATTGTTTACTCATTACATAAAAGATCTCGGGCTGCTTGTTTCCTGGCTAATTCCTGTTACCACAAAAAGTACATAAAAAGATGTGTTCTATATAATAGAAGCCACATCTCTTTTATCACTGATTTTTCATGTGGGATGTTCTAACGGTTTGCTTTCTTCATTCACAGCTGTGTTTTCTGCCACCCTTGAGTTTTTGTCTGGCTTCTATTATCTTGCCAACTTGACTACCAATTTTTTTTTGGAAATTCTGAGCACACCTAAATTTAATCTGTTCATACTCTTTTCTCTTCCTTTGTTTACAGTTTTGTACTGAGTTGAGTTAAAACTCTTTAATGATGCTAAGTAACACTATGTACACTGTATCATGAAGCTCTGAAAGACCTATGGCATTTCGGACCCATGGGCCAAGTAGGACATCCAACCCCAGCCTTGCCCTGGGATAATGTGTAAAACCTCTCTATGAAAACAATCTCAAATAGTTAAGTTAGTAATGGCAAGTATATATTTACAAATGGTTTATATTTGTGGATAGACCAGCAAATAGTCTCACTGAAACCAAGTTTTCGCAATATTTATTGGTATTTGCTTATATGAAGAGCATTTTATCATATTGTTGTTATAAGCTGAAGTTCAGTTAGCTGCAGGCTCATAGTGATCCCTTCACAATGCAGCAAAATGCTTGCCTGGTCCTGGAATGTTACTCCCTCAAGTGGATAGGGTGTTACCAAGACATCATTTGGAAATAAACCATGGTTTTACTCCTAGTTAACTCCAATTTTTTTTTTTTTTTTAAGTGCGACTAGGCCTAGGATAAATTTTTTTGAAAATCTGCTAAGACCTTGACAAACACTTTCTCTGGGAGGGCTGGTTTCTATGCTTATACTTCTGAGTTTCTGCTTCGACTCTTACAGGCCGCCTTTTCTTGATCCAAATTTGAAATGTTTCCCATGAACATCACATTCTTGCATTTCAGAACGGCCTTCTAAATATTGACATCTATCTGTTCAAATAATACTGGCATTAAAATTGTTACCTTGCAGAATGGGATTTAGGGTCAGCGCTTCTGAAAGATTAATTCCAGAAGCTGGAACCCTAATAAATGCTTTACATTCCTATTTGTTCAATAATTTCCACATTCTGTTGGATCACTTTTCTTTGGAATGGGCACAAATATGGATCTCTTCCAGCTCTCTTTAAAAGTTCTTGACATAGACTAGTGAGAAACCACAGCACTACATCCATTAGTTGAAATTATCTCAATTGGTTTTCTGTCAGTTCCTGGAGCCTTGTTTTTCACCAATGCCTTCAGTGTAGCTTGAAGTTCTTCCTTCAGTATCATTGGTTCTTGATCATACACTACCTCCTGAAATGGCTGAACATTGACCAATTGTTTTTGGTACAGTGACTCTGTGTATTCCTTACATCTTCTTTTGATGCTTCCTGCATAGTTCAATGTTTTCCCCTGTAGAGTACTTCAATATTTCAACTCAAGTCTTGAATTTTTTCTTCAGTTCTTTCAGCTTGAGAAATGTTTTGGTTTTTTCCCTTTTGGTTTTCTAACTCCAGGTCTTTGCACATTTCATTATAATACTTTACTTTTTCTTCTCAAGTTGCCCTTTGAAATCTGTTCATCTCTTTTACTTCATCACTTGTTTTGTTTGCTTTAGGTACTCTACATTCAAGGGCAAGTTTCAGAGTCCCTTCTGACAACAATTTTGGTCTTTTCTTTCTCTCCTGTCTTTTTAATGGCCTTTTTTCTTTTTCGTATATGATGTCCTTCCACACTCATCTGGTCTTTGGTTATTAGTGTTCAGTGTGTCAAATCTATTCTTGAAATGGTCTCTAAAATTCAGGTGAGATGTGCTCAAAGTCATATTTTGGCTCTCATGGACTTGCTCTAATTTTCTTCAGCTTCAACTTGAAATTACATATAAGCAATTGATGATCTTTTCTGCAGTCAGGTGTTGGCCTTGTTCTGACTGATGATATTGAGCTTCTCCATTGTCTATTTCCACAGATATGGTCGATTTGATTCCTGTGTATCCCATCTGGCAAGGTCCATATGTACAGTCACCATTTTTGCTGTTGAAAAAGTGATTTGCAATGAAGTCATTGGCCTCGCAAAATTGTATCATGAGATCTCTGGTGTTATTTCTATCACCAAGGCCATATTTTCCAACTACTGATCCTTCTTCTTTGTTTCCAACTTTCACATTCCACTCACCAGTATTTCTCAATGCATCTTGATTGTACGCTTGATCAATTTCAGACTGTGGAAGTTGGTAAAAATCTTCAATTTCTTTATCTTTGGTCTTAAAGGTTGGTGTGTAAATTTGAACAATAGTCATATTAACTGGTCTTCCTCGAAGGCATATGGATGTTATACTATCACTGACAGTGTTATGCTTCAGGGTAGATCTTGAAATGTTCTTTTTGAGGATGAATGTGATGCCATTCCTCTTCAACTTGTCATTCCTGACATATCACTTTGGGGATTAAGGTGCGCCTGACCCAAGCTGTGGTACTTTCAATCACCTTATAGGCATGCAAAAGCTGGACAATGAAAAAGGAAGACCAAAAAAGAATTGGCCCCTTTGAATTATAATGTTAGTGAGGAATGTTGAATGTAGTATGGACTGCCAGAACTAACTAATCTATCTTGGAAGAAGTAGAGACAATGAGACTGCATCTCATGTACTTTGAATATGTTATCAGGAATAACCAGTCCCTGGAGAAGGACATCATGCTTGGCAAAGTGTAGTGTTAGCAAAAGAGGAAGACCCTCAATGAGATGGATTGACTCAGTGGCTGCAGCAATGGGCTCAAGCATAACAATGATTGTGAAGATGGTGCAGTACCAGGCAGTGTCTCATTCTGTTGTATACTGGGTCACTGTGAGTTGGAACTGACTTGACAACATTTAACTACAATATTCTTATTTGGGTTAGGCCACAAAGGTGAAAATAACCTAACTGTCCACCAATGGATGAATAGATAAACAAAATATAGTACATACATACAACGGAGCATTACTCAGTCATTAAGAGAAATGAAGTCCTGATACCTGCTGCAACCTGGATGAACCTTGAAAACATTATGCTGAGTGAATGAAAATCAACCACAAAAGGACAAATATTGTATCTTATATGAAATATCTCACTTATATGAAATGCTGGAGGCTTGGTGGTGCAGTGGTTAAAGAGTTCAGCTGCTAGCCAAAAGGTCAGAAGTTTGAATCCACCAGCTGCTCTTTGGAATCCCTATGGGGCAGTTCTACTCTATCCTACAGGCTCCTATGAGTCAGAATCCACTTGATGGCAATGGCTTATATGAAATGCCTAGAATAGGCAAGTGTATAGAGATTAAAGTTTATTATTGGTTACCAGGGGCAGGTAGGATGGGAAAAAGGGGAGTCACTGCTTAGGGGACACTGAGCTCCGTTAAGGGTAATGGGTAAGTTTCAAAATGGATAATGTCACTGGTTCAACAGCATGACAGACATAGCTAATGTTACTGAGTTAATGTTACTGAATTTTATATCTGAAGAATGTTACAAAGGCAAACGATTTGTTACGTATGTATTTACTACGATTTTAAAAAAGAATGCTTAGGCAACAAAGGTTATAACTCATCCGTAACCTTTTTTTCTAATCCTTGTGTGCACTGTAACACACACAGAGTTTTATTTCCCTGCTCTAGTTAAACGGAAATCACAAGGTGATTTACAATATTGCTCATGTATTATTGTCAGAGAAGTAAAATCATGAATTCATATGGGACTACAGTTAGACATTAAAGGATTACATAGTACATATTTAGCCTCCAAATAAAACAAAATGAAAAGGCTGCCATTGCAGTCAAATTCAAACCATTTCAGTGATGGAAAAAAATCATCTAAAACATTTGTGTCAATATTGAAAAAAGTGTTTCCACTTTTGCTATTTTAGGCCACAGGCAATAGTGAAATTTACTCAAAAAAAAAAAAAAGTAGAGACAATTTGACCTTAAAATGAATTATGAAGACCAAAGTACAACAAAGTCGATCAGAGTTCCTGAGTTTGAGAACATGTGACATTTTAGAGTTGACTTTGCAATGGAGTCATTGGATCCATATATCAACCTGCTTTTTTAACGCCAGTCTCTACATTAACCTCAGGTTTGATATTTGAAGTGACTGGGGCAAGTAGTCTATATTGATCGTGTCAGTGAGGAAGGAACTTGGTTTTGCTGTTATTTTATTTTTTTTTTAATGCGTATTGCTTTGACTTATTCCCAAGAAATTGTGCTCTGGTCAAGATTTATATACATAAATTTCCTGGAAATCTATCCAAAATCTCAACTAAAAAGGTACTATTTCTCCATTTATTAAAGGGTAATTTCATTCCATGGCAGTGTTTCTGTGGAAATAACATTGATGCAAATTAGTGGCATTAAATTTGCCACACCTCAAAACAAGTAAGTCACCAAAACTACAAGAGCTTCTTCTCTGTTCCATCCCTTCCGGGAAACAAGATTTTATCTAATAATTATTGGCTTGATACTTCCAGTGAGATGAGAATACTCCACCCACAGTAGATCCCAGACAGACGTTTGTAAAGATCACATGTTCCTCATTAAGTCTGGTTGTGGACTCAAAGTTCTCACCGTATTGATCCAGCGAGCTTCTATAAAATGCTGAGTCTTGGTTTATGGCTTGAAACCTAAGTCTCATTTTTGCTTACTGGGATTGCTAATTGGTATGTTATAGGGATAACTATGTTCTCAATTGAGAAGAATGAAAGACATTCTCTAGGATATTACATGCAGGTTTATAAAGCAATCATTTTGAGCTTGCCATGTGTATGCATCCAAATTTTGTAGACTAGACTAATATATATATTTGCAAACATGTGTATTAATATTATAAATAAAAACTACACATGCTATGAATTTCCAGACCTTATGGAGTGAATGTCCTGGTCTCTTTTGAAGCTTCTCTTCTCGTCACTTTTGGCCTAGTTGTCCCGTGGATCCTTTTCTCTTTTCCAGTCTAGTCCACGCATCACTCTGATTTATGAAAGGTGATATCATACTCATTGCCTTCCATATATCAGTGCTGAGAGTCTAAGCTGCAGTTCATTATAAGCATTTGTCTAAAATTTCTTATAGTTTGAAGTTTTATGTAGGGAGTTTCATTTACTGTTGTATCAGTTATCTATCATGTTGTAACAATTTGTCCCAAAACTTAGCAACTTAAAAAAACACACATTTATTACCTCTCACATTTTCTGAGAATTGGAACCTGGAGTGGCTCAGTTGGGTGACTGTGGCACAGGATCTCTTATAAAAGTAGAGTAAGGCTGTGGGTCTCTCCATAGGGATGCTCATAACAGGGAAGTTTGCTCCCCCCAGAACGTGTGGTCTGTATCTGAGTAATCACCATCAGGTGATCCTGATACATGCCAAAGTTTCAGTACCACTGACCTAAGGAGCTTTTTTGAACATATGTCCCCATCAGAAATTCTGACAGTGTTCTTGTGGGGAATTACTCTTCCTTGAAGAAGGGGTCATTGCCAAAGTGCATCAGGAAGCATTTATATCCTTTAGTTGTCTAGAGACAGGGATACAGGAGTTCCCCCTTTGTTTTAGCTACTGAATTGCAAACAAACCCACGAGAATGCACAATTTCACGTGTGTACACCTGCCCCCACAAACACCTTGCACAATTTGTTCCAAAATGTCTCCTCTATGAAACTATGGGAGTCGTTATTTTTTTTTTCTTCCCAACCCTCTCGTAACGTTTATAAAAATACTCATCTTTCCACATTTCCCAAATCCAAAAAGGCTTTAACTCTCAGTTTGCTAACATTGTTTCATTCTGCACTATTTCTTTCTAGGGAGTAAAAGTTGGGGCTTAATGCCTTCCTTAACCTTTGCTCTAGAACAGTTCAAACCTCACGGTAGGCAGGTTACACTGTAATTAAAGTGGTTCCGAAAATAGCATGGGGGCAGATTTCCCCCGCTATGAGCAGTAAAGGTAGGGGTGGGGTTGTGTCAGGATGCGATTTTGCTCTCCCACAAGTGGAGGCAAATTTCTAAAACGTAATTTTCTGTTTCTAACTTCCACGTCTCTATGACTGAGTTTTGCAGCTCGGCTACTTCGGAAACAAAAGGCTTTTAAGTTTCAACCATTCTCACAGTACAGCGTTCCTCCTAATGATAAATGGACATGCCTCAAGCTGGGAGGTTAAAAGGTGAAAAAAGGCTAAACTAAAACCATTCTCACAGTACAGTGTTTCGCTTAATGATTCATGGCACCGTTTCAACTCGGGAGGATGAAAGATTTTACATTTACTCTGAAGCAGAGCAACTGGCAAGCGTCCGCTCCTACAGATTACAGATGTGTCTAAGTAACTGGGGTAAATGGCAGAGTACAAGCCACCATTGAACTGAGAATCTGTCATTATTAGCCCTGGTGGTGCGGTAGTTCAGTGATATGGCTGCTAACCAAAAGGTCGGCAGTTCAAATCCACCAGGTGTTCCTTGGAAACTCTATAAGCAGTTCTACTCTGCCCCACAGGGTCGCTAGGAGTTAGAATTGACTGGATGACAACGGGTATGGATCAGAATTAACTCAACGGCACTGGATTCTGGAAACTATGTCTTGTACTGCTTAGGAAATCACTCATATTGTTATCCATAGAAGACAATTCTGATATAAAAATAATAATTAAAATGTTTGATTAAATCTTTTTTTTTTTATTCCACACAAAATTTTAGAAAAAGTAGGACAACCATCAGCCAAAATCATCAACTGCTGATTCTCCAAAATCTTATGCTTTCAAGCATTTTTAGCTGGAAATAGTCCTCAAAGAACTTTTCTCTATTTTGGTCGAACCTCACATTCGAAAGAAGAGAAGTGTTACATAGTTTGTTCACCAGATTCTTTATGTCCACAGAACACCTCAAAAATGTGAAGATGATTTGCTTTTGAGGCGAAGGAAAGAAGAAAAAGGAAAGAGGACAGAAGTCATCTTTTGAATATATTCAGGTGTCAGGGTGGTCAGTCACCTTTATGGATGCATTTTCCTCCACAGGTTGCTCACGTGAGGATTATTTTTCCCATTTCTGGAAAACAGCGATCTGCATTTAGCCTACCTTCACTGGCACAGAACTGAAATATTGTTCTAAAAACTTGAATTACCATTTAAAATGATGTGAGTTATTCTGAGATGCTTCACAAGCTAAAACTTGACAGTGAAAGGCAAAAATGTAAGGAAGTAGGAATGCCTACGAAACCTGAGGGGGCCCTGGTGGGGCAATGGTTAAGCGCTTGGCTGCTAACAAAAGGATTGGAGGTTCTACCAGCCACTTTGTGGGAAAAAAGACCTGGCCATATGCCCCCGTAAAAATTACAGCCTTAGATACCCTATGGGGGCAGTTCTACACTATCTGATAGGGTAGCTGTAAGTCTTAATTGACTCGAGGGTACCCAACAACAATGCCTAGTCCCTAGACTTCTTTTTCAGGGATGAATACAACTACTCCCTGTTTTTCTTGGCTTAAGTGTTGACTTATTCTCATTCAGCTATAGTTCTTACCCTAGGTTTTTTTTTTTTTTTTTTTACCACTAATTCTCTCTGTCTGTCTGTCTGTCTCTCATGGTTCATTGGCCTGTCCAATGCTTTCAGGACACCTTGGCCTCCTGCTACAATTCACTCCCAAACTTAGGCATTTAAAATTAGCCATTTCCCTTTGCCTCTGCTGCTTTGTAGACTAAAAATAAGGGAAAGAAAGACAAGGAAGCTGACATTGCTTTGTGACTCATGCCCATCAATTTCCAACCATGATGTAAACCTCACAGTACTGTCACAGAGCACTGACAGAAACCCTGCCTGGCTCCCGAATTGGATTGCTGCTTCAGTACTCCTCCTTCCATGTTCCACCTGTGGTATCAATGGCTACCTGAATCCAAACTGGCCTTGCTGTATCTTTTGAATAATGTGTCATAGCCCATCCACAGAACCAGGTGAGTTCTCCCTAAATCTAACCTAACCCCATTGTCCCTGTCCAAGAAAGCTCCATTTTACCACATGCACAGCATTTCTTGACTCTTCTATAATAAACCATTCTTAGTTTCTCTTTTGTTTTTATGTGGACAGACACTGGCATTAATTTAATTGTATTAAATGGGTCATATTTAGTTGAATGAGTCTCTGGTTATTTCTTTCTTTTCTTTTTTGTATTTTTTTGAGAAATATTGATTCTGTCCCTCTACTTTTCAGGTGGTCATTCAAATAGAACCCTTATTACCCTTCCTATGTATTAATCTTTATCTCAGAGCCTGTTGCCTGTGGAACCCATGCTTTAACACATTCTGTTTTTTTAAATTAGTTTATAATACTGAAATAAATAATGTTTTTATTAAATCTTGCAACGTAGGGCCTTTCTTTTTATATTTACGAAGGTCTCAGCTATGATGATAGTAGCATTACAGTTCCATTTGTGCAGAAGGCAACCAGGACATGTAGATACTAAAGACTAGGGGGAAAAAAAGAGAGAGAGAAATATGTAGGTCTCCAAATACAATGTAGAATGCAACACCAGCCATTTCAGTGTGTGCAGCTTGGGAAATAGTGACTTATCAGGCTAGGTAGCTGCCAACTACTATCTGGGTGGCGATTCAAAAAGAGAGCAGATGTCTACGCAGGACCCACTTCTCCTTGGGTGTCACACGGCCCTGTTCAATTCAGCTACTATCTTTAGTGCTGGAGTTTTATGCAATGCCTTTGTTCCAAAGAGAGTCAACAGTTCATTAAGTCTTTTTCTTTCTTTCTGCTAAGGTTGATCATTATAATAATACTGGTAATAAACTTAAATAGTAACATTTATTGAAAAGTTACTCAGTGCCAAATTATACCATATTAATTACTGGATCTGAGTAAACTGTGATACTAATCTTCTATATATATCTCAGAGCCCTGGTGGTTCAGTGGTTAAGCGTTTGGCTGCTAACCAAAACATCAGCAGTTGGAAACCCTATGGGGAAAGTTCTATTTTGTCGTATAAGGTCATTACGAGTTGGATGACAGAGACACTAAGAAATTGGCATAGAGTTACCCAGCTAAGAAGTGATAGAGTTAGTTTCCAGATCCAGGTCTACTTTATCCAAGAGACTGAACATGTAACTCTACCATGTTCTGTGTCTCACAAAGGTGAAGAACTGCCTCTCTATAGATACCAAAGAAAAAACAACACTCCAAACAGTACAAGAGGTGTGTGTTGTGGGGGGGGGGAGCAATTCTTTTGTGCTCATCATGTATTTGCTGCTTATTTTCCAATAGTTTAAAATGTGGAAAACAAAAAGGGGCAGATTTCCCATTGGGAACCAGGGTGGTCTCCAGCAGGTTATATCCATTCGCACCTCTGTGCATTTTCTCACACTTCCTTGTCTTCCCCATCAGTTCAAATCTTCTATTTTCCTCCAAGTCTGTCTCAAGTACTACTTGCTCCAAGAGGTTATTCTGTATTATTGTATTCTGAAATGACTGCTTGTCAATTGCTTTAAACTCAAATATTGAGATTAATTGTGATTATATTCCAGACACCCTCACAAACATTATCTCCTTTAATCATCTCAAAATCATTTGAAGTGAAGGCATTTTTTTTATTATCAGTTCTGTTTGGCAAACGAAGGAATTGAGGCACTGAGAAAATACATGCTTTATATTCAATGTCATGTGCAAGTAAATGATGGGACCTGGTTTTAAATAACAGGGCTCAGACATCAAGACTATTATATTCTATGGCTTTTCCCTTGAAAATGTACCTTATTTTAATTAAATTTATGCAGTTTTAATATAAATTATGAGTTAAACTAAGATTCATGTATGCTCATTTTCCCTCTCAAATATTGAAGTACTCTCACCAAGGCCAAAGCCTGGGTTTAATACTTCTCTTTTGGGTCGTTTACACTTCTGAAAAACATCACTAGCAGAAGCTTAATCAGCTGAATTAACTAGTATTAGGTAGGCTAGAGTTTACTTTTTGAATACTTTTGAAATTTTTCTTTGTGGGAATGTGACTTCAAGTATGCTTATAAATTAATGGTGTGTACCTGTCTTTTTTTTTTTTTTTTTACCTGTCTTAGTTGACCAATGCTGCTATAACAGAAATACCACACGTGGGCAACTTTAACAAACAGAAATTTTTTCTGTCAGAGGTTTGGAGGCTATTGTTCTGAATTCAGGGCGGTAGCTTCAGGGGAAGGCTGTCTCTCTGCCAGTTCAGGGGGAAGGTCTTTGTCTCTTTTCAGTATCTGTGGGCCCAACATTCCTTGGAGATCACCAAGTATGTTGGCATCAATCTTCCCTGGGTCTAGGAGGTTCTTAGCAAAAGTATGCTGGGTTCAAAAGATGTGCTTCTCTACCGGCTTAACTTTCTTGGTAGGAAGTTCCTGCAGACTAAATTATGAGATAGGAATGGAGAGTTGATATGCCCCTGAGATTGGACAGTGAAGGTTTATTGCTGGCCTTGCCAGCCAAGGGCAAACTACTTTTGGTGCTCCTTCAAAAGCAGAATCAAGAAAAAGTCACTGGCTAGATCAACAGCTACATAACAGGTATCAGGAGATGTATTAATTTGCTCAAGGACTAAAACAACATCTGAACAGCAGCTGCAAATTGGAGTCATCACCTGGGTAGGTTTTACGATGATCCACTGTCTTTCTCCAAGATCTACCTGTTTTTTGCACCAAATAGGTGACTTAAATGGAAATGTGATGGGAATCACCACCCCTGCATCCTTCAAATCTGTAATGGTGGTAGTAATCTCTGCCATCCCTCCAGGAATAAAGTATTGCTTTTGATTTACTATTTTCCTAGGTAGGGGCAGTTCTAATGGTTTCCACTTGGCTTTTCCTATGCTAATAGCCCTTACTCCACTTGTCAGGGATGCAATGTGGGGGCTCTGCTTTGCTGAGAATATCTAACTATGGATTCTGGAGCTGGGGAAATCAATACAGGATGTGTTTGGGGACCCACTGGACCTACTGTGACATGAACTTGAACTAAGACTCCATTTAATAGCCTGACCTCCCTATGCCCTCACACTTAACTGGTAGGCCAGAATGACATTTTGGGTCTCCTGGAATTAGAGTCAATTCATAACCAGTATCCAGTAATCTACAAAATGTCTGATTATTTCCTTTTCCCCAAGGAATAGTCAGTCTTGTAAAAGGCCATAGATCCCTTTGGGGAAGGCTAGGAGAAAGATTAACAATATAAATTTTTGGCAGTGTAGTGGGGTCCTCCCTTGAGGGGACCCAGCCTTCTGTTCATTCAAGGGTTTGTGGGTCTCTAAACTGGCTCAAGTCTGGGAATTGATTGAGGGGCCATTACGATTCTGGTGATTCAAGTTAGGCTGTCATTTACTTGACCTAGAATTATTCAGCTTGTACATATTAAGTAAATATTTAGTAGATTTCCTATTTATTTCACTATGAGGGACACCATGACTAAATAGCCAACACCAAAATTTCATATGAGTCAGACTACTCTGATTTTTGACTCACAGTCCATTACTTTAACCACTCCAATTTTGTCTTTGTTGATTGAGTGCCACAACTTGGCCCTTCCACCGCAGGGTCCAGTTAGGCCCCTTGTAGTTAGTTGTCTTAATTCAGTTAGGGAAGTTCCCACTATCAAATCTGACTTACATAAAATAGTAGTCACAGCAATCATTAAGAATGCTGGGGCTCCCTTCACAAATTTGTTCCTCACATTTGTGGTAAAAGGTGTGTCCTCTGGGCACTTCACGTGTGGATCTGTGATCTAACTTGATAAATCTACTCTAACATGCCAATTTCAATAAGTCTTTGGGTACCTTCTTCTACAGCATAACAAGGCAGGTCTGGTACTTTGGCTTGATATAGTGTAGGCTACTGCTTAATCCGTGCTTCAACAAACCAGCCAAATAAACTCTTAGATCCTTTTCTAATCTCTATAGCTGAAATATTGAATGAGGATCTGTGCTTAGTGGGCCCATATGAATAAAGTCAGACTGCTCCAACTTCATGTTCCTTGCACCGTCATCCCACACCCTTAATATCCATTCCCACACGTAGTTCCCAGGTTTCTGTTTGTGCATATTAGAAAACTCAAACAGTCTTTTGGAGTGTAGTATACCTCCTCCTGGGTCACATTTTGTATTTCACCTTTTGGGGCTTGCTGGGACTTACATCTAGTTATAGGTCTAGAAGGAAAAATGGATGGTGGGGGTGGGTCCTGGAAACATTCAGCAACGTCTTGTGAAGTATCTACCTCAGGCAATTCCCCAGATGATGCTCCCAACACCTCCCAGCTTCAGTCAGCTGGGTTAGTCTCATCAGATGGGGGTGAAAGGCATAATGGTTTTATTAGAGAAGTTGGTTTAGCCAATGAAGGTGGAGTAATCTCTTTAGATGAGAGTAAGAGGGCTGGCTCTGCTTGAGGAGTGATTCAATGGAATTTAGGGGTTCAGTGTCCCCAGCTTCCTGATTATCTGCACATATGTCCCCATTCCAAGTTCTAGCATCCTATTTCTTCCCAATCAAGGCCCTCACTTTAACTTCAAACACCATTCAAATTTGGTAATTCAGTTGGTGTTATAATTTAGCCACTCTTATGATAAGATACCAGATTTGGTTTTCAGCAATATCAGTTTTGTTAGTACAAGAAAAAAGGCTTTCTTTCAGGGCACAAGTGGCAATTTTGAGATCATTTATTCAGAGCTTGAACTGTGACCCTGAAGCCCCGACTCATGTCTTTCTTTTATGACTTTTGTCTAGCCAAAGTAGGACCCACCAACCAGCTTCCTTATACTACTCATTCTGAAAAAATTGTAGAAAAATATCAAACATGCTATCACCCAGAACTTCACTTCTCACTAATACACGATTTACTGGTGGTGATACTTTGCATACTAATATTGCCACCTCATGCCATGAATTATCAGTGCTCTTTTTACTACTAGAGACAATATCATCAAAGTCTTTAAGCCTAGTCAGAGTTGAGAACCAACTTAGAAAACTCACACTCAAAATTTTGTTTCTCTAAGAGCTTGGCTGCTAACCCAAAAGTCAGCAGTTTGAATCTACTGTCTGCTCTTTGTAAACCCCAAGAGGCAGTTCTACTCTGTCCTATAGGGTTGCTGTGAGTCAAAATTGACTCAACAGCAACTGGTTTGGTTTGGTTTTGGTATATACACACACACACCTACATGTAAATGTACATATATACATGCATACATACACACTCACATATATATACATGTATATACATATATAGAGAAAGAGAGAGGCAGACAGACATGGAGATTTATCTCAAGGAAATGGCTCACGTAGTTGTAGAGTTGTAGAGGCTGGCAAATCCCAAGTCCACGGGTCAGGCATCAGGCTGAAGCCTTCTTCTGACTCCCTTAGCTGCAGGGGCTGACGAACCTAAGATCAGCTGGTCAGACCGCAGACTGCCGGCTCAAGTCCCAAGTACCAGAAGTCAGATGATGATGAGCTGGTTGCAGGATCCACAGCAAGCAAATGAGCTTTGCTAGAACATCCATATGTATATTAGATGTAGGCCACATCCCCAAGGAAACTCCCTTTATAACTGATTAGCTGATCACATCACATCATATCATGGAAGATGACTACATAGCTACATGACTGCCAAATTACATCATTACATAATTGCAAAAGTGCATCATTACATAATTGCCAAACCACTGAGATCATGGCCCAACCAAACTGACACATTACCTTAACTATCACATTGCCTTTGATGCTTTTATGAGAAATACTTTCCTTAGTCCCTCCCTAAATCATATTTATCCTCTTCAGTATTGGCTAGAGTAGAAAATGGACAGTAGCTCAACATCTCCCAGGTCTACTTTACCCAAACTTTGGCATCCTCATTCCCACTCAAGAAGGCAGGTATCTTCCTGATAACTCTCTAGCAAAACCTGCTGTCCTCGGCCTATGGTGTTCACAGCCATTCATAAATGAGTGGTGGAATTCAACCAATTAAAGCAAAGCCACTGAAGAGGAGAGGGGAGTTGTGATTCAGTGGTAGAATTCTCACCTTCCATGCAGGAGACCTGGGTATGATTCCTGGCCAATGAACTTCATGAGCAGCCACCATCCACCTGTCAGGGGAGAGTGTTGTGTTGCTATGATGTGAGACAAGTTTCAGCAGAGCTCACAGACTAAGAAAGACTAGGAAGAAAAATATGGCTATGTAATTCCAAAAATCAGCCAGTGAAAACCCTGTGGGTCACAATGGTATGGTCCTGTCAGGTGTGGAATCTCATAGCAGCTAACAACAACAAACTGAAGGGGGAGAAGGGGTTATAATTTAACTTAAAAAACAAAGCCTCTTTGGTGAGTTTCAAGTCTCAATGAGTCAGATGGGATGCATATTTGGAAAAATGTCAAATGGCATCATCCATTTTCACCTGTGTTCAGCCCTAGCTATGACACAGGGGCATAAGGATCAAAAATATGACTGTCTTTGTTTTCTGTTGTTTCTACACCTTAGCTGTGGTAACACACCTCAGGCCTGGAAGATTTGCCCCACAAGCCACAGAAAATGAGATTCTGTTTTTGATTATTGGCATTCAACTGGCTCTTTGCAAACGTAAACCGAAAGAGCGTATTATGGAACACATTTTGTTTCCCTAACGCGCTATTGATACTAACAGCTGAGCAAACAATCAAACTGTATTTAATTATTCATTATAATGCCTTTTAGTAGAATACCAAGTTGTCTAGTTTTTATTAGGTTTATACGGTTTTTTGCCTCCTTGTTAAGGCTTAGATTTTCTTTAGAAAACAAATCAACAGAGCAGGTGGTTAGGAGAGAAAAATGGTTTACCGCTTTGCAAAGATATATAATCCTAAAAGCCAGTCAGAACACGTGCAGTGTTGAAGCTAGCAACATTGGGAGCATACTGAGAGATGACGGCTCCGCACAACCACATCACCCTGCCACGCTGTTTTCCCTTTTTTATTTTTTTCCTATCCACATAAGAATATCCTTTAACAATTGAGTCTCTTCAACTCTTTTTCTCCCTTGGGGAGAGTGGTGGATGAGCTGTTAGTTGAATAAAATTGGCACAGGAAATATAAGCGGCCACCGTGCAAACACAATCCAATGTATCAGTTTCTTTGCAAGCGAAGAGAAAGCACACGTGACACAGCTGTTCCTTTGATTCTTTTTATCCAGTGTGTTGTATCTGTATTCTTACATGGTCTAGCCTTTACTTTTAATGGAGTATTAAACTCTATACCTTTCTGAGTGATGCCAAATTTGATGCTATGGAAAGAAAAGACCCATGACAGCTATCTATCTATCTACCTGTCTGTCTGTCTATCTATCTATCTACCTACCTACCTACCTATCATCTATCATCTGTCTGTCTATCTATCATCTACCTATCTACCTACCTATCTACCTACCTGCCTACCTATCATCTATCATCTGTCTCTCTCTCTATCATCTACCTATCTACTACCTATCATCTCTCTCTCTCTATCTGTCATCTATCTACCTATCTATCATCTATCTATCTATCCTTGTAAAATGGAGTCTGCCACACTCCACCCTCTAAACACAAAAATTTATGTTCCTTTTTTTTTTTTTTTCCATGTGTAAAATTCACTTACGCACTCCACAGATCCCATTACAACATTATCTAAACCAGCTTCTGGTATGGATGAGGCTCCTCGGGGTAGTTCCTTAGGTGTACAGCTTCTCAAATATGGCTGTCTTCAATTCGAAGACCTGCGAACTAAAGAAAGAAGTTACCTGACTCTCTCCCCCTAGTCACACACTGATATACAATGTTGAGACAAGGATAGGTAAACACAATAAATGCTCTGGTTCAAAGTGGTGACTTTGAGGTAAGTAATAGTCACTACTCCATGACCATTCTAAAATCCAGCTGGATGTAGGTCACCAGTTCCAAGATTTAGGTTCAGGACTGCTCCCACTCTCTGGGAGTGATTTTCTGTGGCTCTTTTTCTACCCTTTAGATTTTTGACACTGAGTCATCCAAACTTTTCCATAAAAAAACCCAAAATGGCCCATATTTATAGCTGAGTGGGTTTTTTGATATTCTTCCTGCCTATAAGATTGTAGATACTAAAACTGGTGGATGTAAAAACTAAAAGGAGGTCTGAAATTAAATCCTCAAAAGGAAAGTGACAGATATTTCAGATTGGCTCACTCAACATCCATTTCCAACAACCTTCTTGCTTGTTTTCTTCTATTATAGAGGTTGGAAAGCTAAGCTTGTCTTCTTAGACTCCTTTGTAGCTATAACTTTTCTTATGACACAGTTCTCTCCAGTGAAATGTAAACAGAAGTCTCCCGGTGCTTCCTCCTTCCACTCCATCTCCTTCTTCCCCTTGGAAAGATGACATGATGAATTAATGTGCAGCAGCCATCCTGTGTCCATTATGGGAAGGTCAAGAGAATTTCAGAAACCTGTCCCCGCTATCCTTATATCGATGGATAGAAATGACATCTGAAACTTTCTGTTCTCTACATTCTTTGAGAAAGCATGTTAGAACCATCCGCCTGGAGGACAAAACAGGTACAGAACCTCCACACTTATTGTTAAAAAAAAAAAATTGTCATGGGGAGAAAAATTAAGCCTTTACACTGAGATTTCTCTTATGTGAAGCTAGATGCAATCCTAATACGAGAGGTAACAAGAATGCCACTCTCACATTCCTTTGAATAAAGGAATACAAAAGTAAACCTGGTAAAGGCCTTCCTCTCAGGTTTTCAAACTTTTTAGGTGTAGTGCGTATGGAAATTATAAATGTGTATGTTTAAATGCAATACAAAGTGATTATTAGCAGTATATAGGAACTACTAGGTAGCATTCTTAAGAACACTGTGATAGGTTTACTCTAAAGGTTAAAGTATGGAATTTCTTCTACTCAAAGACAGATTGTTTATAAGAAGCACTACAATTATAAATGGTTGGTGGGAAAGGATCTGCCAAATTAAACTTGCCATTTAAATATCAACCACAAAATGCTTTTCAATTTGAAAAATACATTCATGTAAAAAATTCATATTTGAAAATAATAATAAAATTCATACTCAATTAATATACTTAATCATCTCTGGTATCAAACAGATTGCTCATAAATTCATATTTAAAGAGTTTGGGGATATCCAACATTCCATTGAGGTTTATTTGAGACCAGCTCAGAGAGGCTGGGCAAAAATGTGATTGTGCTTGGATATACCAAAATCCAGTCAGCCTATCACACATTTAGAAAAAATCTCAGTAAAAAGAGATTTTGTCATCAAAGAAAACTTACAAATAGGAGACTTCAGAAATAAAAATTGGCAGTGAGCTAAGTATCCAAGGGAATAGGGGCCTTGGGATTTCTATAGCCATACCAAACCAAACTGAGTGCCATTGAGTCGATTCCGACTCATAGTGACCCTATAAGACAGAGTAGAACTGCCCCACAGAGTTTCCAAGGAGCGCCTGGTGGATTCGAGCTGCCAGCCCTTTGGTTAGCAGCCATAGCACTTAACCACTACGCCACCAGGGTCTCCTAGGACTTCTAAAGTGGGTGAGAATTCCTCAAACTACCTTTACTGGTAAATCTTTGTTAAAATCAGCCCCTCATGTTTGATTTCCATGATTATGAAGAACGCTGATGATCTGGATTTCCGTGTAGGTCTGATGAAATGGGTACATTCCTAGCTGTTACTTACTTTCTGCTCTCTGACATACACAAGAGCCTAACTTGAATTCTAGTGCTTCATTTCCACAACACCCTAAGACGGAAAGACTCTTACTAGTCTCATAGGGGATGAGGTTTATTAAGAATCAATACTTGAGGTTGGACCTGAGACTCTAGTTATAGAGCATTGCGGAGTTTGCCAAGTGATGTGTGATATAGACAAGTAAACGGGTCACAATACAGTTGTGACACTAAGCCAGCACATTAAAGGGTTGTAACCTAAGATGTATGAAGTGACTGAAGTGAGGGAGACTCTAATTTAACCTAGTCCTTAAAAAATGTACTTAGCGACAACTTATTTTTCAAGCACTATGTTGAGCATCATTGATTCAACTGTGGATGAGACCAACACAGCTTTGACCTCCAGGAGCTGGGTTGTAGAACTCTCTGGGTAAAACAGATGCCCCTATAAAGGATCCAGGGTCCACCCATCTTTTTCTACACCATCTTTAGCACCTGATTTTGACTTCTAGTTTAAAATATGGTATCTTCACTTATAAGCATGGAGAACACATCACAGGCTATTAAAAGAGGGGATTGTGAAGAATTATGTTACTGGAAAAATATTCTATTCAGTGTTCCACTGTTATTTTACTCAGGAAAGTATTTTTTCCTATAGGAATTCATCCCTGTAGCACATTGTCTATAAATGTGTACATGACTGTCCATGTCCAAGGGAGGACTGAGTGTGAAGGTGGCTGCTGGGAAGTGAGGTTTTGACCTGATATCATGCATCCACAACAAAATCAAGATGCCATTCATAGGGATAGGGAGAATGGCTATTGTGTAGGGCACTAATAGTGACTGCCACAAAAGATGAATGCATTCATCCAGAAGAGAGGTGATTAGTCCACAGTAATCAAGAGTGAGTCGTTTCAGGAAATGTAATTGAGATTAGCTTTAATAAATTTCACCTATTTTTTTCTCTCAGACATCTTTACTGCCAAGCAACAACCATGGGAAGTTGCATGGTAAGTAAAATGCCCGTACTTTTGAAAATACTGAGTCACCAGGAAAAGCAGTAATAGCGACAACGTCTTTGAGTTATATTCATATCTTTGTTAGTAGTTTTCGGGTGGCTCCAACACAATGCCTGACCGTAGGAGATCTACTGTGGATTTGAGAGCACAGAAGAGATTAGAAAAAAAAAAAAAAAAAATCAAATGTCTGAGGCTAAGCCATGCTCCTCATTATTTAATTCTTACAATAATGAAGAGACGTTTGCATTTGCGAGATGTTCCTTCAACCATCTCCTCCTTAAATTTCATGTAAGAGTCTGTGTTTCCCAAATCAAAATCTAAAGTCAGATTTCCTTATGCTGTTTCTCAGGAATCTGATTTTCCCTTAAATATTACCCTTAAAATGGTGCTGTGTGGAAGAATAACATGCTGTCCAGTTATAAAATTTTTAAATATTAGAGATGGAATATATCTTAGTAATAACTCTGATAAGTTGGTTCATTTTAAGCATAGTGGTCAAAGACAAAATTAAAAACTTAGTGTTACCTGGATTGTACCCAGGTCACTTTTGTTTGACCCCACTTATGGGATTGCTGTATATGGGAAATTCGCACATGATGATAAAAACAGTTCCTAAATAGAGGGGCCCATGGGGAAGAGAAGGAGGGAAAGCGTTAAGTGAGAGGTGACCTGACTCACTAGGTATTTAATAGCTAAACTACAATTGGTTTATTCAAGAACTGATTTTCAAAATGTGCTTATCTTCATATGATTTTCTAAAAAGATACTACTAATCTTACATATTCAATAAACAGGTGTCATGATATTTCCAGGTCCTTGATTTGCTATTAACTGAGACTCTCTGATTTCTTCTTTCTTATCTGGCCATGAAGAAAAAAAAAAAATAACTGAGAGTAAAATTTTTGTTATAGCAAAATGTGTCAAAAGAATAAGAAAATACACCATCCTACTTGTAGGACTTTATAAAAGTAACATAGAAGGTTCTGCTTTTGCAGAAGGCAGAGTAGGTAAAATATATAAGAAACAAGACTCCGTCATAAGCTAAATTGTAGGAATGGATTTTACCCCGAGGTACTAAAAACTATTGAAGAATTCTATGTGAATTCCAACATGGTGAGACGTGTTTTAGGAAGCTCTCTACCAGCTGTAGATATTGATTAATTTTTGATGGTGTTAGGAGAATACAAGTTTAAAGGGTAAATTCTAGTGGATTATAAATAAAAGATAAAATTTCAAAAGTATTAGAGGTAAAGAAAAAAATAATAAAAGACAAGAAAGGAAGGGAAAAGGGCAAGCAAAAATAGTGAATAGAAAAAAAAGTAAGAGAAATATGATTAAATACAAAATTGATTAATATAAAAGTGCATTAGGTTCAATTTCCCTGTTAGAAAGTCAAAATTTGTAAAAGGTAAGTTTTAACTTTATCAGAATCCACTTTCCTCTGCAACTCAATAAGTAGCATCACCCTTCACCAGTTTCTTAGCCAAGACTTAGAAATCAGTCCTGGTTACTCTTATTTCATTCTACCCCACATCCAGTCATTCTTAGGAGCTGTGGGCTCCACCTCTAATCTCCAACTATATCCCCAGCCCATCCCTCTTTCCATTATCTCTACTGCAACAAACTGAGCCAAACAATCACTGTACCTAGCCTGGACCACTGCAATAGCCTCGTAGCTGGTCTCCCTTCTTCCACTCCAGCCCTTTTTCTGTCTGTTCTCCTCCAAGCAGAAAGATGTTAAAAAAAAAAATAAATTTGATCATGTCATTCCCTGGTTTAAAATCCTACAATGGTGACCATTTAATTGAAATATAACCCAAACTCCATTTTATTAATTCTATTTCCATCTGTGAAAGACTAACAGACCATATTTTCCCTTCTACCTTACACAATAGCTAAAATAGCAGGCAAAATATATGAAACAATATTTTTCAGATATTGGGGAACAATAACAGAACAATAGTCCCTAAGAGAGGGAAACAGAAGCTATAAGCCTTACTTACTGCCTGGAGACAGTTGCTAGGTCCAAGCACAGGGAAAGAGGATCAAATCTAAGTCAGTGGCCTTCCTCAGTTGAGGACACAGAGTTCAGAGTTCAGGAGATCAAAGCAGCCAGAATTCTAATAGCAGAGTATTGAAGAGGAGAGAACTGGACAGAGAGCTCTAGAGCTCTGCCAGAAGGTTCCTCTTGAGTCTTCATCTGAGTAATTATATCAGCACATATGTGTGAGAAAAATACTGAGGTGGGGAAAGAAAAAAAATCAGAACAATTCCTGGAGCTCACAGGGGGACAGGGATAATTTTTGTTTCCACCCAGAGTGAAAAACTTCATAATTCACATCAGGTAGAGTTCTCAGAAGGCTATTTCCTCAGCACCATAACATACTCTGCCATTGAGTGGATTCCGACTAATAGCAACCCTATGTAAGGGGGCAAAATAAGCCCTAACTAGAGGATGTCCTGACACCATCTTTAAACAGTGACATAAAGTCTATTTTGACGTTTGTCAGAGTAGAACCGTGCTCCAAAAGGTTTTCAATGGCTGATTTTTCTTCCGAGAAGTCTCTGCAAAGAGTTGGACCTCCAACCTTTTGTTTAGCAAAGAGCACATTAGTTGTCTGTGTCACCCAGGGGGCCTACTTTACAAAACTTAAAAGCGGACCTCGAAAAGATCAAACTCTCTTCAAGTAACTTTACAACATCTTAGAAGAAAGCTCAAAATTATTTAAAGGAATTAAAAAAAAAAAAATCCAGCACCCAAAAATGTAAATTCATGAATTCTAGCATCCCATCACAAATAAGCAGTATATAAAGAAGCATAAAATACGAGGCATATGAAGAATCATGTTAATTAACAGAACTGAAGATCCAAAATGACTAAGATGATAAAATTAGAAGGCAAGGGTAATGAAACATCTCTTGTAAATACAGTCCATATTGTTTAAGAAGGTAGTGGGAGCCATGTGTATGATAAGGAGAGATATGACTACATATGTGATATATTTCCACCCTAAATCAAACCTCTGGAGATAAAAATTACAATGTATGAGATGAAAGATACACTGGATGGGATTAATGATAGATTAATACTGTAGGAAAGAACATTTCTTAATTTGAATATATAGGAATAGAAACTATCTGAAATGATATAAAGACAGAAGGAAGACCAAAGAAAAAAATGAAAAGAGCCTCAGTGAACTGTACAACAGCATTAAGTGGATAGGTAAGTAATTGGAATCTCATAAAAGAGTGGGAGATGGGACGGGGGAAAATATATAGACATAAAAAATAATGGCCAAAATCTTCCAAATTTGATGCAATCAGATCAATGAACTCCAGACAGAAGATATGAAAAAACTTCCCCAAGGCTCATCATAATTAAATTTCTTAAAATAAGGGATTAAAAGAAAATCTTAAAAGCAGCCAGATGAAAAGACATTATATACTCACGCACAAACATAAGAGTGATTGCAGATGTCTTCTGAAAACAACGCAAGCCAGAAGACTGTGCAGGGACACCTTTAAGTACTGAAGGATAAAGCCATAAACAACAAGAGTAACACTGTCAACCTAAAACTTTACACCCAGCAAAAATATTTTTCAAACTCATTTTATGCCCTACGTAACTTTAAATCTCAGATATCATCTCTCTCCACGTAACCTCATTCATCACACTCCAGTAAAGATACCCCACTTTCAGTCCCCGCGATATTGCTAAACTCATGCTCAACTAAAAATCATTATATTTGTGTTTTTGTCTAGAATGTTCTTCCTCCAGACTTTTTCAGCCTGACTTCTATCATTACTCAGGTCCTCAGGTCTTAGCTCAGGCCTTTTTTTTTTTTTTAAATAAATCATACTTGCTATAGAAGGCTGGTGTGATTAACGCAGCAAATTTGATTGAATGTCAATATGGAGCTTTATATAAGGGATGTATGAACATTATTAAATTTGAGCATGTGTTAGATCACCCTAAGAAACATCCAAGAATTGTAATTTACTCAAGAAAGAGTATCTAATGATAACAAAATAAAACTTACTTTGCTCATAGGTAGACAAGATTTGCTGATGGCTCTGAACGAATAATAAAAGTAAAAAAATGATTCCAGATTTTGTGACTTGAGAAGCTAAACCCACTGCCATTGAGTCAATTCTAACTTATGGTGACCCTACATGTTACAGGGTAGAACAGTTACAGAGGGTTTTCCTGGCTATAGTCTTAATGGAACCAGATTGTCACTGGGTGGGACCAAGCTGCCAATCTTTAAATTTGTAGTCAAGCACAAATCGTTTGTGCCACCCAGAGACTTGAATAGCTGGAAGAGTGTAATTGTCTTGGAGTGAGGAAAAACAATGGGGGGACGGGGATGCATTAACCAAAATGAAACAAAATAAAAACCAAACCTTTTGCTGTCCAGTCAATTCCGACTCATAGCAACCCTATAGGACAGAGTATAAATGCCTCATAGGGTTTCCAAAGCTGTAAATCTTTTACAGAAGCAGACTGCCACCTCTTTCTGCCACAGAGTGGCTGGTGGGTCTGAACCCCCAACTTTTTGGTTAGTAGCCAAGTGCTTTAACCACTGAGCCGCCAGGGCTCCTGGGAGTGCATTGGAGGGGGAAAATCAAGAGTATGTTCCTGGAAATATAAACTTGAGATACCTACCAGGCATTCAAGCAGAGCTGCTGAAGAAGTAGTTGGATATGCTAATCAGGTCATCGGGAGCAAAACCAGGGCTGGAAATCATATAGATAGTACTTAAAGTTCTGTGACTAGTTAACCTGGAGACTGGGTATAAACAGCGAGGAGATGTCTAAAGACTAAACTTCTGGGTACTCCAACATTTAATAGTTATGCAGATGAGGAGACTGAAAAAGAGGGATAAAGAACCCAAGAAAAGAACAAAAGACACTGATTTCCCTACATTCTCTTCTGAGGCTGGCTCAAAGCTTAAGACATCTATTGATACACTTCAGTTTATTAATATATTAAAGTCAAACCAGTATGAATCTTGATGAGGTAAAATTATATTTTAGAGGTAGGAAAATGGGGGATTTATAGGGATTAAGAAACATGTTCAAAATAGAAGAGATTGCACATGGTACAGCTGAGATATAATTGCAGGCCTTTCTGACTTTGGGGTCCCTTCTTCTATATTAGATAAAAATGTTTCTGAGTCTTGGACAATCCTGAGTAAATCACAAGTTGTCCTAATTATATATCTTAGATGACTGAATCATTTAGAATGTAACAGGAAACCTGAAAAAAACTTTCCCTCTTTTATGTTATCAGGAAGCCAAAGCCTTTCCTAGAAAACTTCAGGCAAAAGATCCTTTATGTCTCATTGACCCGGGCTGACTCACGGGACCCCTGTGGCTGCCAGGGAAGCTAAATGGTGTTCGAGGACTCTATCATCCCAGGCGGAATGCCAGGGAATGAGGGGTTGGGGGGTTTTATTAGGAAGTCAAACAGTATCTACTACAGGGGCATTAATTTTTGATGGCTGCCAAATGATAACTTCAAACAATTTCCTTCCACCTCCTGATTGCCAGTGCAATCAGCAAAGCACAGTACAAGATAAGAGTCTTAGTTATTTACTGCTGCTATTCGGAATTGACTCGACGGCACTGGGTGCTGGGCTGGGGTTATAACAGAAATACCGTAAGTGGAAGGCTTTAACAAACGGAAGTTTATCCTCTCCCAGTTTAGGCTAGAAGCCTAAATTCAGGATGCCAGGTCTAGTGAAGGTTTCTTTCTCTGTAGGTTCTTGTCACCAGTCTTCCCCTGGTCCAGAAGCTCCTCAGCATAGTAACCTCAGGTCCAAGGGGTGTGCTCTGCTCCCGGAATTGCTTTCTTGGTGGTATGAGGTCCCCCGTCTCTCTGCTTGCTTCTATCTTTTAAATCTCAAAAGAGATTGATTTAAGACACAACCTAATCTTATAGATTGAGTCCTGTCTCATTAACATAGCTTCCCATAATCCCATCTCATTAACATCACAGAGTTAGGATTTACGACACATAGGAAAATCACATCAGATGGCAAAATGGTGGATAATCGCACAATACTGGGAATCATGGACTAACCAAGTTAATACACATTTCTTGGGGGGACACAATTCAGTCCGTAACAGTGAGGGAGAGAGGAAGAGAGAGAGGAAGCACATGTTCCTTAGGCAAAGAGGCCCCTCACTTTTAGTCATTTCTTTATCTGAATTATTTGAATTATTTCTATGATACAACAGTCTCCACAATGCCATCATAGGGGTCCATAGGAACTGCTAGTTTGGCAAATGCATAAGAATAACTCATTTTTCAGTATAATTGTTCATCAGGGAGCCAATGACAGTTTTATTGAATTACACATGTAAGATAGTTTATAGCTGGAGAACACTTGAAAGTAAGCCACTGTAACCCCCAGAAAACCCAGTGCCCTTGAGTCGATTCCAACTCTATAGTAGGTGATTACTTCTGTGTGATGCACCTCACACACCAGGAAATAAAAGAAGTGAATATAGGAACAGTTAAGGTAACATCTGCGTGTTTCCCGTCCATTGCAGGCAACTTTTTTTGTTACTCTCTATAAAGTCACATACTTAAAATAATATTTTATGGATATGTGACATAAAAGGAGTACCTTATGGTATTGGGTCCCACCTATGCCTTTTGAAAAGCTGATCTTTGAGTTTAGTAACCGCAGGTCAATTTGGAAAATGCTTTTAATCAAGTCTGTGTGATCCAATCTTTCACCAACATGGTCTTCAAACTGATAGGGTTAACAAAGCCCATTTCTGTCACTATTTCCATTTGCGGTGTCTTCAGCTGAAAATGGCCTTGGTTCAGATCTGATTCTGACTTCCTATCATAATTACTAAACAATGAGAAATTGAGAACCTCCTATTCTTTTCCTAGATTTTCAAGTGTCTATTGTCTATCCTGATTTAGGGAGTTCATACTAAGTGTGCACAACAGGGAAGAATGTCTCATAGCCTCTTTAAGGGGATGAGGGTTACAGAGGTCGTTTGGGCCTGAAAGACTGAGAGAAGCTTTAATGGAATGATTAGAAGATTCTCGACTAAAGGAGAAATGGGTTGAGCTTTCTTCCCCGGAATAATTTAAAACGAAGTCATTTTGTTACTGTGGCATGAATACAGTGGGCTGAAACTGTGGTGATAATTCTGGGACGAGAATGAGCAGAGAAGTTGAAGCTTTTGCCGTTTTCTTAGCATTATTTCATTCATTCATTTCAATCTCTGTTTTTTTCCTGTCATCCTCCAGCCTGGTACTCAGCAACTGCTTCCTGTGTGTTTCTCATTCTTTTTCTGAGGTGGTGGTTGTGTTGTGCTTTGATAAGCATTTTACTAATCACACTTTCAGTCCTGGAGGTGTGCATGTGTCCTTGTTCATATGGGACATTAATCTGAAGGACTGATTCCTTTAACTACATCTCCTACATCATCATTTTTTTTTCCCCTCTCTGCTTAATTGTTTCCATCAGCATACCAAAATTATCTGGTAATCCTGTCTTTGTAAAACAAATGATACCTTGGGTCACCACGGGGTCACCACTCCTAAACCACACATGCCATCTAGCTTGTCATCTCCAGTGTGCTTCATTGTGCCTTGATCAAGGCTCTATTATCGACCATTTGAATTACTGTGTTAGCCGCTGGGCCCTTTTTTCTCTCAACACTAGCACTCTTGCAATCCATTTTCTACTCAGCATTCATAGGCCTTTTTGCAAATCAGATCATGTCATAAAAAAATAAAAAATTAAATGGCTTTCCCTTTATACTGAATGAAGTCCAAACTCCTTTCCTGATCAATAATACCCTATATTCTTTGGCCCTTACCTCATTCCCCAATGTTATCTCAAACTATCTCCCTTCCTCTCCCAAACATGAATGTAACTCACAATGTTTTGACTGAACTAGTTACTCTTTTGTCTATTGAGTACTTCAAGATATTTCTCATATCAGTTTGCTGTTTTTCCTTCTTGGAATGTTCCTTTCCTTCCTCCTGGAATGACTGGTACCTCCTCATTCACCCATCAGATCTCAGCTCAGCCATTACCTCTACAGAGCGGGCTTCCTAATTAGAATAGCAGCCCACAAACTCCCTCTCTGATGGCAGTTACTTTCATGGAACTTTAACACATGTGTAATATTTTGTTTATTGATTTCTTACCTTATAGTGACTGCTGTTGCAGTCACCCATGCGCACCCACACACACACAAAATAGACAAACACACACACATATACATACACTCAACACAAACATGGGCCCCGTAGTAGCAGGCATCTGGTCTGTCTGCTCATCTCTGTATTTGAGTAACAAAAACAATGCCTGGCACATATGGAATGCATAATAAATATTTTTGAATGAATCTTCTCTGAAATTTGGAATTTGAAAAAAGGAAGGAAGGTAATATTAAGTCAATAATAAAAACTAACATGTCTTCAATTCTAATTATTCTTAGGCAAGGTCCTAAATACCTTCGAGCAATAATAAAGTCTATCTTCAGAACAGTCTTATGGTGTGGGTCCCACTGTCACTCCCATTTTGCAGAAAATGAAGGTAAGACTAAAAAGATTCTTAAATCACCTAAAGATACAGAATCAAGAAGGGTAGGGGCTGAAACTCCAGTCCAGGCAGTCAACTATCTATGTCCTGAATCTTAAATTCTGTTCTAATGCTCTCTTTTCAGTGGTTCCAGGCTGATTGTCTCAAGGAGAAGATGCAAGACTTCCACTCTGGGAATTTGCAAACTCTGAACATCATTCACAAGGTTCAGCGTGTACAAAACTGCCATTTGCAGGTCAATGGTCAATTTTCCAATGAGGAAGTAGCAATATATGAGGGTTAAAATGAACAAATCAAGCAATTAACAAATATTAATCATAGTGAAAATAAATAATTTAGACACATTTCTCTGTTGCCAACTCTAACTGCTGCAGTAGATCAGAGGAGAGCGTGTCTAACGGTTACTAATATATGAGCAGCTACTTGAGCAAGGATACATTTTAAAGGCAGGGATGATGGGAAAGAAGTAAAGAAAACATTTTCTCACACTTCATTGCAATGCATTCCATTCCATTTTGCCCAATCCATTCCATTTTAAATCATTCCACTTCTAATCTTAACCCATTTCATGATGTCCTATCTTAATCCATCCCTCCTGTTCAGTTTTATTCATTCAGCTATTACTGAATAGTTTCAAAGTATAAGATACTTCATTTGATGCTGAGAGTAAGGCAAGGGGTAAGGATTATAAACATAGATAAAGTTGGTTGCTTGTCTTCAAGGAGGTTGAAATCTGGAAGAGGGATAATTCATGTTAGGAGGAATCAGGCTCTGAAGAAGGATATCATGCTTGGTAAGGTAGAGGGTCAGGAAAAAGGGGAAAACTCTCAATGAGATGGATTGACATAGTGGCTGTAACAATGAGCTCAAGCATAGCAATGATTGTGAGGATGGCACAGGACCAGGCAGTGTTTTGTTCTGTTGTGCATAGGGAAGCTATGAGTCAGAACCGCCTCTATGGCACCTAACAATAACATATAATGATCATATATTAATATTTCAGTGAAAAAACCTGTGTACTAATTTATTTCCATTTTTAAAAATATTGTGGTTCTTTAGTTCTGCTCAGTTATCAATAAATTAATATTTATGCACCAAAAGCCCAGATTGTGCTTTAAAACTTGTGTAATTTCTTAGAAATTCTTTTAAAGTGTATGTGTACGTGTGATTGTGTGTGTCTGTGTAAATGTGTTTAGCTTGTTTCTAAACCTTAAACCAAAAATATCTCCTCAAGTCTTCTTAAAACCATAGTTTAGCTTAACTAGTAAAAAGGTCTTCCTTAAGCATTATGCTCTTTTAAGAACTATCTATATGAGATCAGATTAATAACAGCAACTTGAAAGATCAGATAGGAATCGTAGGGACAGTGAGTTTATGTTAATGGCGGAGAAACAACTCAGAAAAGAGAGTGGGAATTGTTGTACAACTTAAAGAATGTAATCAATGCCACTAAACTGTATATGTAAAAACTGTTAAAAAAAAAAAAAAGAGAGAGAGAATGTTGACAGATTCTGAGAAATGTAATTAATGTCATTGAACAATTTGTGTGGAAATTTTCAAATGGAACCTAACTTGCTGTGTAAACTTTCACCAAAACTCAATAAAATATTACTCAATTTTTTTTTCATACAGAAATTGATTATACCACCATGGTGAGGAAGCATTGCCATTGATCTTACTATTGATTCAACTTTCTATGTCAAAAAGAAGGAACTAAGTGCCTGAGAAAATGAGGCATAAGATCATTATATATCATTTGGATAACACTGAAAAACTGGAAGGAACAAAACAAACCATCCATAGATTCACTACCAAAAGCAGTCAGTCTTAAAATTTCTTTTTTTTTTTTTTTTACATAGGTCACATTTTGGGTTGAGGTATTTCAGATTACAGTGCAGTCACAATTTTACCAACTTTATAAATTTTACAAATTTATAAATTTTACATGTTTCATAAATGATGGAAACATCTGCTACTTTATTTTCATCATTTAAATTCTATTTCATATCTGGATATGCTATTATTTAGTAATTTCCTTTATAACGTTTGACTTCTACTCTTAAAAAAAGAATCGGAAACTGTCAAACTGCATGAGTCCTGACACCGGAAGTTGTTTGACCCTTATTCATAAGCTAAGATTTTCCTCAGTGTCTAGTATCCACCTCTTCCATGGGGAGGATATTTTTACCAGTCTCCAATAAAATAGTCTAATACTAGCCATTGCATTGTTGTTACTGATCTTGCCATCTTTTTTGATTCTGTTAGATTTTCTGCTCTTAAAACTTTGAGTTAGTAAGTTGTGGAATTCCCCATTCTCCCTCCTACACAATACACTTTGCTTTATTCTCACCAGACTCCCTTCATGTCCACTGATCAACTTTCATGATGCTGGCAGCTTCTTGGCCTGACCTTTTAATTTTTCTTTCATTCATCAGTTCTTTCGTGCATGAATGAACCCATGGCTTTGCTCATTTGTGTATAAATTTAGGCATTCTTGTAATCATTTCCCCCCAAATTTCTAAAGATGTACCATATGCCAGTCACTGTGCTAGCTGCTGGAGATACCCAGGCGAATAAGGCACAGTTCTTTCTCTTGGAAGAGTCAGTCTTGCAAAAAAGAATGATGTCTGATGCAGTTGTTACAGCTGGCCTCTATCCTTAGGCTCTAACAACATCTACCCTGTGAAGCACTGCTTCATCGCACTATCTTTTTTAATTCTGAAAAAGTATTCTCCCCAAATGGGCATTGTCCATCCATTTGCAATTTAGTTTCTCTCCCCAAGCCTCATTCTAAATCCTAAACTCTCTCCCACCCAACCCTATACCGTTGCAGGCAACCAGGCTATGCCCAGCCATGACCTGTGATAAATAAAGATGAATTTAAGAATTTGTAACACTCTATCCCTATCCCCTACCCCTACTCAGATAATACTGAAGTGTTATCTGCAGAGGGAAATCAAGACTTTTCTTCTAGCCGCATCAAAAAGTCACACTTCTTGACAGCTATAAAGTTTATGTAAATTTTCTTAAAGTCATTTTTTTTTCTTTTTCTGCTGAAAAGCAGAAAATAAATTCTTATGGTTAAGTGGGAAAAATAAACAGTTCAATGTGTTAAATTTTCTTAAATTTTCACATATGGAACCCTCAAAAATCCCCTGAATACCCTCAAATGTTCTGTGAAAAAAATGCTAAGCTAACTTTCCAATCAAGTTAGAAATGAAGGCAGCATTAGGAGGGGGATGAACAGAGTGTCCTTTCACTAATCCACAGCTGGAAGATGAGAATTCTGCATACCAAGGACATTCTCTACCTAGATTTCTAAAAGTACATAATTTTTCTTTTGACACAATAGAAACCTGGACTTATGTCTTTCAACAACTAATCACCCTGTTGGTATACTAAAGAAATAAATCAACTGTTACACTTCTTTTGTCAGTGAGTGAAATTTGCTGGTTTACAGGACAACAAATAAAAATAAAACTTTCCATTTTATACTTATATGTTGATAATTTTTAGCCAAAGCAGTTTAAAGTGACTTGAAAAAGTGATGACTCATCAAGACTCCATAGGCAAAATGGTGACATGGATAATTTTTCCTTTGGCCAAATTACCACAGTAAACTGCCTGGAGCCACATCTCCACAATTTTTCTTGCCTGAACTCTTGGTATAACTACCTCGGCTTTCAGATCAATACTGTGGTTGAGGAGTTGAATGAGATTGCACCTCATTCTACGTCTCACCAAGGACCCCACTGATAGTAACATGACTTCTATCTTGAGAAGGCTTACTCTATTGAAACGGGCTACTACTTTTATCCTACTGCCGATTACCATGCTTCTACTTATTGACAGACTTCCATAACATGGGATGCATAAGTAGAATTTGAGAATGGCAGTCAAAACCAGATGTCACTAAAGCTATCACCGGATATCAGAGTCTAAGATGTGTCAGTGGCATTTCAAAGATAATTAAGGAAAAGAGCAAGAGATCCAGACCAACGTGAAGGTGGATGGTCATCATGTGAAAACATTCTTTCTGGACAAAAGAGTCATAGGCTCTGAGGGCAGGGGTTTAGCTAGAGTTTTAGTCCCAAGGAAAGAGAATGGTGAGACCAAGATAGGTATGGACCATTTGCAATGGAATCAAAGGATGTCAGGGTCCTGGAATATAAGCGTTTTCAGGGGATAAAATCAGAATTTGGGTCCTACATAACTGGATATGGAGGGCAGGTAAGGCATCAAGAACATAAGTTCAGGAGTCTTGGTATCAGAAAAATAACATCCACCCATCCATTCATATATTCATTCTTCTATTTGTTGTTGTTAGGTGCCGTCGAGTAGGTTGTGACTCATAGTGACCCTATGTACAACAGAATTAAGCAATGCCCGGTCTTACGCAATCCTCACAATTGTTGTTGTGCTTGAACCATTGTTGCAGCCACTGTATAAGTCTATCTCATTGAGGATCTTCCTCTTCTTCACCAATCCTCTACTTTACCAAGTATGATGTCCTTCTCCAGGGACTGATCCCTCCTGATAACATGTCAAAAGTACGTGAGACGTAGTGCTGCCATCTTTGCTTCTAAGAACATTCTGGTTGTACTTCTTTCAAGACAAATTTGTTCATTCTTTTGGTAGTCCATGGTATATTTAATATTCTCCAACACCATAAGTCAAAGGCATCAATTCTTTTTTTTTTTTTTTTTAATTCCTCTATTAGTCAATATTTACTGATATAAACATTGATGGTCTTCACAATGTTGAGTCTAAGGTCAGAAGGCATGGTATGCAAAAAATGATAATAAACTCATCCAGAGGTTTGTAGTGCCATATAAAATGCCACATGCTAGATCAGGGAACGGAGTTGTGCGAAGTGGTCAGGTCTTATGGGAAAGGTCCTGAGGAATGAAAGGCCATGTCAAGACTTTACAGGCATTCTGGCAATACCTTGTAAATATTCAATATTTATGATGAACTATTATTAATTATTGATTAATTTGGATGGGCAAATAATTTTTAAAAATTTGGTCTTTTATCTTTATGATTATTTTTTGAAAGACAGGAATATCAAATATTTTAGTATAGTCAAGTGCACATCTTTTTTGCCTGTTTTTTTTCTTCTTTTTATAAAACTCTTTTTTTTTTTTTGTGATTCCAAATGCCACAGTACCATAGGTTTCATATAAAGGACAATCTATGTTTTCTTTTATTTTTTTTAAAGACATTTTATATTTACGTATTTGGTGTTTATATATATTTTTAATACGAATATAAGTTTTAGGCAAGTATCAAGTTATGTTTTTACTTCCAAATATTTGTCGTCATTAGCGTAAGTAGTTCCTGGCAGGAAAAATTATTTCTCCTCAATATAAGACAATAAAACGTAGCAGAGCATTTGAAAGCTGTCTGGGGTATAGACTTGGTTTTTCCACAAATGAAATTCAATATAAGAAACATTAGTCAATAACTAATTATATTTCAGACGCTTGCCCTCAAGATGTTTTTCGTTGTGCCAACTGGAACATTACCTTGAGATTTAACTCTAATTCAATTATAGGAAGTATAACAGAAATTTCAAAGAGTAGAACTTTGTCTGGTAGAGAACATACGGAGGGAGAATATTCTCGACATAGCAAAACAAAAAGCATAGAGGTATGAAGTAACACGTCATTTTCAAGACACTAAAAAGTACAACATCTTGTGGCTGTCGAGTCAGCTCTGACTCATAGCACCCCTATAGGACACATAGAACTGCCCCACAGAGTTTCCAAGGACAGCCTGGTGGATTCTAACAGCCAACCTTTTGGTTAGCAGCCATAGCACTTAACCACTGCGTCACCAGGATTTCCCTTAAAAGTATAGGTAGGGGCACTCGAATGAGAGGAGGAGGTTTTGGAAATGAACCAGAATGCTAGAAGCTGAGGTGGTTTGAGATCCTATATTGAGAGCCATGTTACACTAGATTGCAATTCCTTGAGGGCTATGAGAGGTCAAAGTTGTTAACTGCCATAACTCCAGTGCAAACACAGAGTAGCCATTAAATTTTTTTTCACGTAATTAATGAGTGAATGAATGAATGCTAGTGTCTTAAGTGCCATGAGAAAGAATTTAGACTTCACCCTTAAACAGAGAAGAATAAACAAAGGCTATTTTTTTTTTAAAAAATTATCTGTACTTAAAACATTTAAGGAGTAGAGTGTTGGGATCCACAACTATCTCAGAAAGACAATGCTTGCAGTTTGAGGAATGGGTTATTAGAGAGAAAAACTGGAGGCGAGGTGACCAGCTGGGAGGCAATGAAAACACTGCAGGTGAAGAAATAAAGTAGCCTGTAGTAGCCAAAAGGCATAGGCAACTAGTAAAGCAAGATTTTTGAATGAATGGTGATAGAAAAACAGCAATATTTAGATATAGAGGTGGTTGGGGATGAGAAAGAGTGTGATAGAGAATGGGATAGTTCAGCATACTCTGAGGGATGCCATTCTCTGAAAAAGAGAGGAGAGTTTTGTCTTCTTCTTCTTCCCATCCTTCATGTCCTCGCATGAAAATCACAGTTTGAGAATAGACAGTAACTAAAATTTTATGATTATTCTAAATATCCATATGAATTCAAAGACAAGATTTTTTTTTTTTTTTTACTTTATTTCTACTTCTATTTAATTGCTTTAAAAGTGTGTATGTTAGCAGTGAAGGTCATCCGGGATTGGCAGGTGTATCTTACTCATCTTTGTATAGTTAGCACTTAGCAAATCACCTGTCATGCCGCAAACGCTCATAGATTCTCCATAAATGGCTTTGGATAGATCCAGTCTAATTGTGGTTCTGATATTTTTTTCTTTGCAACCTAAATAGCAAGTTATTAAATGTCTCAAAACCTGTTGCTGTTGAGTTGACTCTGATTCATAGTGACCTTATAGGACAGAGGAGAACTGTCCCATAGGTTTCCCAAGGCTATAAATCTTTATGGAAGCAGACTGCCACATCTTTCTCACATGGAGCTGCTGGTGGTGAGCATCAGAACACTTAAACACTGCACCACCAGGGCTCCTTTAAAATGCAGTGCAGTTGAGTCAACACCAACTCATAGTGGCTGTGACCGCATCTCCTCCATCCATACTTTTACACACTTACGCCAAAAGGGAGCCTCTGGAGACTCTTCATCCATGTTTTGTTGACATTTGGTCTGAATATCATTCATCTATCACAGGTGTTTTGTGATTAACTAAGAGACTAACAGGGTTAAGTATTTAGACTGCTAATTTCTGGCAGCGCATTGTCTGATATCTGATGTTTTCCTTTTAAAACGTAAAAAAATAAAATTAAGTACAATGATACGGCATTAACATGTCCTGGACATTTCTGAACTTGGCATTTTTAAACAGAAATATAGTTAGAATTACAACAGGATACCTTCACCCTCATCTTCTTAACTGCTTGATAGTCAAGGACTAATAAACAGTGGTATATTTATGTATTTTTGGAGATGACATATTTGATGTTATCTAAGGTGAATTTCAAGTCACAATTTAACCATATCAGAACCTAATCCAGCTAGCCGGATAAAAAGGGCAGATTCTTCTAGTTCTAAAGAGCAATAAATGGTTATTTCTTGAATATGATTTCAAAGGAAACCCTGGTGGCACAGTGGTTAAGTGCTACAGCTGCTAACCAAAGGGTTGGCAGTTCGAATCCGCCAGGTGCTCCTTGGAAACTCTATGGGGCAGTTCTGCTCTGTCCTATAGGGGCACTATGAGTTGGATTCGACTCGATGGCACTGGGTTTGGTTTTGGTTTGTTTTACGAATTCAAAAACACGTATGAATAAAAATGATGTTTCTAAGTGTAAGCACCAGTGTTTTGAAAACTGTAAAAATTCAGGTAATAGATATTATTTATTTATTACATATTACATTATGCTATGTTATGATATGATAGGTTTTATGTTGTCATATATATATAAAAACCCATTGCCATCGAGTCAAGTCCGACTTGTAGTGACCCTATAGAACAGAGAAGAACTGCCCCATAGAGTGTCCAAGAAGCCACCAATGGATTCAAACAGCTGACCTTTTGGTTAGGAGCCAAACTCTTAACCACTATGCCACCAGGGCTCCATATATATATGTACACACATATATATATGGTAGTATAGTTTTGCATTTTGTTTTTGTTATGTTCCATCCATTGAATGAATGGCATATCATTTTAGAAATGTCTGTAAGGCTATTTTCAATCCCTCTGTTTTACCAGGGAGGATGAATTATAGACTTCAGTATCAGCTTCCTTTCATTATATCATTCAGTAAATATTTCTTAAGCACCTACTGTCTCACAGATGGAGCCCTGGTGGCACAATGGTTAAGAGCTCAAGTCGTTAACCAAAAATTTGGCAGTTTGAATCCACTAAGCACTACTTGGAAACCCTATGGGGCTGTGCTACTTGGTCCTATAGGGTAGCTATGAGTTAGAATCCATTCAGTGGCAACAGGTTTTGTTTTGTTTTTTATCTCCCACATACCAGGCTAAGCAATGGGGAAGTAGGAAATAAAATATACATTGTCCCTGTTGTCTTAGGATTGATGAGTAGTCAGACATTATCTGAATAATTGATTAATCAGTTTTGAGAGAGGGGCTTGCCTGTATCTCAGCTTTCTCTTAGACTTCAGAATTGTACACTCAACACTCATTTTATATGTCATCTTCCAGTATTGAGTTTTTTTTTTTAATTTTGCAGTCTTATTTATCTATTTGTCTTTTGAGTAAGAAAGAAAAAGAGCTTACACTATTAATGTTTTTGTGAAAAACATAAAATTTTCAAAATCACAGATGGAATAATCAACTATTAACCAATATATAAAACTCACAATCTCCATAGATAATGAGACCCAGGGAGAGAGTCTAGCAATATCCAGGGCACCAGACATATGGTCTACGCTGTCGTAAATAATCTTGAGATTTAAGAAAAACCAGTAGACTGCTCAGAATTCACTCATCTGCAGAATAGTAACTACCATATTGTCATCTTTCCAGTGGCAATCTTGGTCTAAAGAGCTGAGGGTCAGAATACTCTGTTGTACATGGACTCACAAAAGAAAACGGACAGGGCAGGTCTGGGACATAATTATGAAACAAGTAAAGATAATTCACTTGGTTTGTACTCTGGCCCTGTCAGCAGTTTTATTTATTCATAAACTATGGCCTTATTTATTTACAAAACAATACATGATCAGTATAGAACACTTGCTAAACACAAAAAAGCACCAAGGAAAAAGAAACAAATTATTACCTATAAACCCTTTATCACTAGGTATGCAAGTAGTATATAAGTATGTATGTATTTAAGTATGCACGTATGCATGTATGTATAATCCCCTACCTTGACTGCAGGCAAAACCTGTGGTTTCCACTAGTCAATAGAATATGGCAAAGATCATGGGATAGTTACTCCCATGATTACAGTACCTCACATAAGACTCTGAAAAAGCAAACAGCCATGTTGTGAACTGCCTATGGAGGGGAGCACGTGGCAGGGGACTATAGGCAGCTTCTAGGGACTAAGAGCCCCAGTCCTACAACTCCAAGGAATGGAATTCAGCTAACTGAATGAGAATGGAAGAGGCCGCTGAGCTCCAAGAAGGAATACAGACTGGCCAACACCTAACTGTAGCCAGCGAGACCGTGAGCAGAGGACCTAGCCCAGATTCCTTCTTCATAGAAACTTTGAGATTAAAAGATGTGGGTTGTTTTAAATTGTTAAATTCCATGACAATTTGCTATGCAACAGTAGAAAACTAAAACTATATATGTGTGTGTAATATATGAAATAAATCATATTTACTGTTAAAATAACATATGATAGATTATTAATATACTATTTAATTTTATAGTAATAAAAGGGAGTCTCCGGCTGGTAGGAATGGCTAACGTGCCCTACTGCTAGGAAAAAAAAAAAAGTAACCAGTTGCCATGACAACCTGATAAAAACTGCCCTACATAGGGTTTTCAATGGCTGTGATCTTTCAGAAGTAGATTGCCAGGACTTTCTTCTGAGGTACCCGGGGTGTATCTGAGCCGCCAATATTTCAGTTAGTAGTCTTGTGCTTAACTGTGGTATATTAATAAGAATACTTATAAATTAGCACGTTATGAATTATTTCCAGTCCTATATTTAAAACCCATTGCCATTGAGTTGATTCTGACTCATAGCAACTCCATAGGACAGAGTAGAGCTACCTCATAGGGGTCCCAAGGCTGTAAATCTTTAGGGAAGCAGGCTAAGACGGGTTTCTCTCTCAGGCTAGCTGATGAGTCCGAACTGCCTTCCTTTTGGTTAGCAGCTGAGCCTTTAACCACTGCTCCACCGGGGCGCCTATATTTACAGTTAGCAATACCTCATGAAGATATTTCCATGTGAATAAATGTTCTGATTTAATCACAATATTTAATTGGTTAGTTGAATCAATCGTTTTCCTAATGCTGGGTATTTATTATTTCTATTGTCTTATTATTGTAAACCTCAAATGACAAAGTATACGCACAGACACACGTATATATCATTGCACATCTTATCTCTCTTTGGTATAAATTTTTTAAAGTTTCAATTTCTGGATTAAATAGTATGCAGATAAAAAAAGGCTTTAATACGTAGTCTTAGAATGACTTCTTACATAATTCGTTCCAGCATATATTGCCAGCAGATGTGTGTTTCCCCCCATCGGGCACCAACTATCTTTGTTCCTCTTTTTTATTTGTGATGCTGATAGGTGGCTAATAACATTTTGCTGTAATTTGCATTTTTATTAACACTGAAGTAAAACATCTTTTCACATATTATTGTCTTCCAAATTTTTTAAAGCTCACTTTACATCACAGAACAGAGAACAGCACCAGTCCTTCGTATTTAATCTGGTCATCAGAACGACCACAAACCCAGGCTCCCAAACTACTATTACGTGGGGGCTAAGAATTGTTGCTAGTTGCTCATGGAGGAGGAAGTATAACCAGCTATCAGAACACTGCATTCTTCATGGTTCATGCACAGCCAGCGAGGTGAGTGTGTATGAGTTTGTGTGCAGATACGTGTAGTGTTTGTGTATGGGGAATATGTTATCAGTAATGGGCCTGGACCCTTTTCCATTCCGTAGCCTAGTTTTAAAATAAATGATATATCACAAACATGCACTCACTACGATGTGATCTCTACCTTCTCTTCATTTTTTTTTCCTGCAATGCCTGCTAGAGAGTCACACGTTTCCTTACTTGCGAACAAGGCTCGTACGTGTCACAAGGTGGATGAAACTTGAACTTTGCAAACCTTATGTTAAGAGAACGAAACCGGTTACAAAAGACCACACACTGTATGAGTTCAATTATACGAACTATCCAGAATAGGGGGGAATGGGGAGCAACTGCCAATGGGTATTGGATTTTTTGGGGGGCGGTGATGGAAAAGTTCTAAATTTATGTTGATGGTTATACAACTATGTGAATATACTAAAAATATCGAATGGTACAATTAAACACACACAGAGACCTACTGTGGTTATTCAAGAATGGTTCCTATATCCTGTTAACCTAACTTATCTTAAATAGGGTTTGGCAGTGCCATAGAAAATCACTGAGGGTGGTTTTACAAAATACGTAACTTTCTCCTACTCCCGCTCTCGCTTCCTGAGACGTCTTTGGTTGAACAAAAAAAACTCTGGGTGCGTGAGTTTGGAAAAGCCCCTCAAGTGCTTCAGATTCCTTAATGGTACTTTTAACCTATGAAAAAGAATAGAATACTTTGTATTCATTCGTTCATTCTCTTTCTTCAAGAGTCAGGTTCTGAGGAATCATATTCTTCAAGTTCTTTGGCGCATTTTCGATATGCAATCAAAGGCTAACTCTTGTATATCACGTAATAATGTATTTGGAGGTATTTCCTCTAAAGTCAAGAATAAATGGGGATATATATTTAACTGTGGAAGTTTTACTCTAACAGGGAGCAATAAAATGTCTTATGTTCCACCTAAAACATAATTGCTCTCAAAGATCTAATTTCTTTGATTTGAAAACCTGTAAGAAAGATTAACTTTGTCTACATTTGTTTGCACCTGCAAAGAACTATTTTAACTGACATGTTTTATTACTTTATATCAACCCGTGCCACACATGGCATAAAAATAGAAAATCATCTATTTTAAATTTAATTATATGTAATTCTCCATCATATGCCTACATTTCATTTATATTCCCCTTTCATTTTTAAAAGGAAAATACATTTCATATTTTGACAGGAACAAATGCCATTTATTGTCAAAATGAGAGTACACTCCTATAAATTTATAAAAATCCACAGGGCTTTTAGTCTTCACTTTCCTTAAATCTTTACTATTAAGGTCATTTAACACCAGCTCATAAGTTCTGCTCACCCCCCCCCAAAAAAAAATGGCTTAATTCTATTATGAGTCAGGATTTAACAAGGGGCCAGTAGATAAGTCATTAACTAATTCATTCATTCATTCTTATAATGCCACTGCTTTAGTATTTACAATTTGAAAGACCGTTTCTATGATAATGTATCACCAGTGAATGCTATTCTTCATGTAATATTTTAATTTCAACCATATAAAATGGCCATTTTAGATGTAAAGCTCTTAAATATTAGTATCAACTATTCAATGATTTGACATTTCAACAATATTCAAATATGACATTTGCTATGTTCATCATGTTGTCCAACCATCACTCTTATCTATTCCAAAATTATACCATCACCCTTAGCAGAAGCTAAGTATCTCCTAAGAGTTCAACCCTTCTTTCCCCATCCTTCCCATCTGCTTCAGTTATGACTTTGGTCTCTACACACTTGCCTAATTATATATAGTCCTATAGTGAGATCATCTGTTACATGAATTATTTCACTCAGCATTATGTTTTCAAGGTTCATTCATGTTGTAGCATGTATCCGGACTTTATTTCTCTGCTTGGCTGAGTAATATTCCATTGTATGCATGTGCCACATTTGTTTATCCACTAATTTGTTGGTGGAAACTTAGGCTGTTTCCCTTTTTTGGCTATTGTGAATAGTGCTACAATGAACATTGGTGTACAAGTATTTGTTTGCATTCCTGCTTTCAATTTTTTGGGGCATATGACTAGGAGTAGAATTGCTAGATCATGTGGTAATTCTATACTTACCTTTTTGAGGAACTACCAAACTGTTTTCCACAGTGAGTGTACCATTTTACAATCTCACCAGCAATGAGTGGGGATTCCTATTTTTCTACAGCCGTACCGACATCTATTGATTTCCACTTTTTTAATCATAGCAATCCTAGTAGGAATGAAGTGATATTTCATTGTAGTTTTGATATGCATTTCCCTAATGACTAAGGATGTCAAACACCTTTTTGTGTGTGCCGTCCATTGTATGTCTTCTTTGGAGAAATGTCTACTGAAACTGTTTGCCCATTTTTTTGGTGAACAATTTTTTTTTTTTTTTTAATTTTGATGATGTCTCATTTATCTGTTTTGTCTTTTGTTGCTCATGCTTCACCTTCATATCTAAGAATCCACTCATAGAAATTAGGTGCTGAATCATTACCTCTATATTTTCTTCTAAGAGCTTTATAGTTTTAGTTCTTACATTTAGGTCTTTGATCCATTTTGAATTAGATTTTGTGTGCAGTGTGAGGTATGGGCCCAGGCTTATTCTTTTGCATGTGGAAATCCAGTTGTTCCAGCACGATTTATTAGAGAGACTATTCTTTCCCCATTGGATAGACTTAGCGCTGTTGTTAAAAATCAATTGACCATAGACATACGGGTTTATTTCTGGACTTTCAATTCTGTTCCAGTACTAGACTGTTTTGATTACTATAGCTTTATATTTTGAGATCAGAAAGTGTGAATCCTGCTTTGTTTTTCTTTTTCAAGATTGTTTTGGCTATTTGGGACTTCTTGAAGATTCATAAAATTTTGAGGATTGGGCTCTCCATTTCTGCAAAGGAGGTTATTTGAATTTTGATGAGTATTGTCTTGAATCAATCTATATATCGCTTTAGGTAGATTTGGGTGATTTTCTGCCTTGCTAGACTGCCCCTTTCCTGACCTTCTGGATAGGGATAATAGGATTTTGTTATTGTCATTTCTGGGTTGTCAGCTTCCAATCTGTTATTTATAGGACCAGAAGACAATGCAGGGAAATCACCAATGTTTTTTTCTTGGATTCCTAAATTCCTAATCTGCCTGCCTTCTACTCTTTTGTTTGTTTTGTTTAGATAAGGGCTTGGCTTTTTAGTTTTACTTAGTGGGAGAAATAGGGGAAATTACATCCACTCTATCTCCAAAGAAGCTGAAGTCTCAAGAAATTAAATTTTATTGAGCACATTCTGTGCTAAGACTTTGACTAGGCATTAGGTAATTTATTCCTTAGAGCAACAGCCTGCTGATGTTGTTATTATCTTTATGTTAGAAAAGCGGGAACATAAATCTTAGAGAGAGGTTAAGTAACTTTCTTAGTCTTTCAGTAAACATATGATTTACTAGAAATTGAATATCTCATTCCAGAGGTTGTACACATTGTGCTACCGTCTTGGGAGACAGCGGAAACGAAATGAAGATCCAGAATCTCGGCTACAGAAAATCAGTTCACAGCAATCAAAACTCTGTGTTTGAAGAGTATGAGAGCAAGTGTCATAGGATGTGACTGACAAGAGCAAGAGTGGGGCTTACATTACTGGGCAAGTGTGCCTGAGTTTAAAAGAGCAGTATTTCTGTCTTAGTCTCCTAGGGCTAGTATAACAATGTACCATAAATTGGGTGAATAATAGGAATAGAAATTTATTGTGTCACAGTTCTGGAGGCTAGGACTCTGAATTCCAGGCATTGGCAGGGCCGTGTTCTCACTGCTTGTTCTAGGGGAATATCTTCTCTTATCTCTTCCAGGTTTTAGTGGCCCCAAGCATTTCTTGGTGTTCCTTGGCTTGTAGATACCATCTTCATGGGCTCTTCCCTCTTCCCCCTTTCCCCCAATGTGTCTGTTCTCTTTTATAAGAACAGCATTCACACTGGATTAGGAGCCACTTTACTCTGGTATGACATCATGTTAACTGGTAACATATTCAAAGACCCTTTTTCCAAACACGGTTACAGTCACAGGCACTAGGAGTTAGGGCTTCAACATATTTTTTTGGAAGACAAAATTCATTCGGTAACAATCGACCTAAACAGGAGAGAAAGACGTAGATGAATTCATTCAAAATGGGCCAAATAAGGCACACGTTACAAGAAACATACAACTAATGGAAACAACACCTAAGGTCAGATGTAAATAGAGCTGTGAGCCTTCTCATATGAAGATTAACTTATTGGCTCTTGGTGTAGACTGAGGAGGTAAGGTTGCTTGTTCCGATTATATCTCTTTGGAGAGACTAGAGACTGAATATGTTACTCTAGAAGGTTGTGTTCATTCCTCACAAAGGGCTGTATTTCTCTTAATGTCTAGCAGTTGCTTATTAACAACCACTTGTTTATCTTAAACTGTATTGGATTAAGTAAGGGGAAGTTAAGGCGTGATTCACAGACTAATGTTTGTCTGATATGATTGAGATGTAGCCAAAGTCTAATTTATTAACAATGAAGTAAATACCCAAAAAACCCACTGCCATCTAGTTAATTCTGACTAATAAAAAAAAAAAACTTTTTTTTGATAGTGACCCTATTATATATATATATAAATATTTATATTTAATATTATATTTAGATATATAAAAACATATATAAGTATATATATATTTATAAAAGAAGTAAAATGATTATTACCAAGCTCCATGTTTTTTATTCTAATAGCAATAGGACATATCTAATCTTGCAATCATAAGAAACTACTTTAATCTTATTTTATTTAGAACAAACACACACACACACACACACATATGTATATGTATTAACCAAATCCACCACCATCAAGTTGATCCTGACTTACAGCAACCCCATAGGGTTTCCAAGGCTGTAAACCTCCATTGAAGCAGACTGTCACATCTTTCTTCAGCTGTGCCGTTGGTGGTTTCGAACTGCCCACATTTTGATTAGCAGTGGATTGCTTTAACCACTGCACCTCAATGAATAAGGAAGACCAAAGAAGAATTGATGCCTTCAAATCATGATGTTGGAGAAGAATATTGAATATGCCATGAACTGCCAGAAGAAGGAACATACCTGTGTTGGAAGCAGTACCATCAGGATGCTTCTTAGAAGCAAAGATGTCAAGACTACTTCTCACATACTTTGGACATGTTATCAGGAGGGATCAGTCCCTTGAGAAGGACATCATGCTTGGTAAATGGAGGGACAGTGAAAAAGAGGAAGACCCTCAGTGAGATGGACTGACACAGCGGCTGCAACAATGGGCTTAAGTATAACAACGATTATGAGGATGGCGCAGGGCGGGGCAGTGCTTCTGTCTGTTGTACATAGGGTCGCTATGAGTTGGAACTGATTTGACGGTACCTAACAACAACAACAAATACATATGTATATTTATATACATACATGTTTATAAATATATATACACACTATACATACATGTACATAAATATATATACACACACACATTTTTTAATTAGTTAATTTTTTTTTTTTACTCAAGAAGACCATACAATTAAAATTTTAAATAATTACTAAATTAATCAATGGTCCATTACACTAAATTAAAGCATGTGAGGCCAGAAAACAAGTAGTATTTACATAAATATCACTGATTATGGAACAGGAAGACTTGACTAAATACTTGTTAGTGAGTTCACCTGCTTCCAAATCACTTGAGGAGTTTGCTAAATGTAATTTCCTGGTCTGTATTGTTGTTGTTGTTATTGTTGTTGCTGTTGTTATTAGGAGCCGTCAAGTCAATTCTGACTCATAGCAACACTACATTACAGAGTGGAACTGTCCCATTGGGTTTTCTTGGCGTTAGTCAGTTGCAATGAGTCAAAACTGACTCAAAGGAATTTAAAAAATCTTGATGGAGGCGGATTGCCAGTTCTTTCTCCAGCAGAGCTGGTGGGTTTGAAATGCCAGTCTTTCAGCTAGCGGTCAAGCACCTACCACCGTCCATAGTAAAAAAAAAAAAAAAAATTTTTTTTTTTTTTTTTTTTAGTAGACCCATTTAAATAAAAATATCTGAGAGTTGAGTTTGAGAAACTAAAATTTTAACAATCACCTCAGGTAATATTTGTGTGTATTAAAGTTTGAAAAATTAGAGTACTGGAATTAAGAGAGAACAGCCTAGGACCCTCAAGCTGTTTCTTCTCCTTCATTGACCCAAATGCTGAAAGACACTTACTAAAAATGCTGCCCAGTAAAAACTGCCACCCTAAAGAAATATTTATTCAATTTTACACAATCATTTTTTTAAATGCAAAACAAGGAAAATGTCAACATTGAAGAGGGGGTTGAATAAACGTATAAATTGTGTTAAACATAAAATTTAAATGATTTAATTGAAAATGATTTAAATTATTTGTGGCAGTTATTTCCAAAGCATCTAAATTTCTCAAGACGAAATTCTAACCCTTAGCAGATGACAAGGTAAAAAGAAAGGGACTGGATTTGTCTTTAAAATGGTTTGGATTTCCAACCATAATTATGGATTTTTAATCATACTATGTAGTAATCACAGCTGTATTCATTTTAAAGTGATGTTTGGGGGATTCAAATCTAAGAAATGAAAATCATTTGGGATGCAAACCTAAAACCTTGTTTTAGAATGCAGGGACTTGAATGCTTATATTTAATAGAAATATTTCAAGCTCCTGTAATGTCTCAAAAGACATTTATCTTGCCAAGAAAAATCAATTCAAAATTCTTGAAAGAATAAATTCTAGGACCGTGTGTGGCTGGAATCTCTGGCCATGCTGGGAGAGTGCAGATGAATTTCTATATTTTATATTTTACCTGAATGCAACAAGGCACATCATATACTGGGCAAAATCATCCCTTTCTAATTTAATATTTATGTGCCCTGAGTTGCCTTTTATATCAGAATCATAGGTATCAGTACACATTTGAAGAATATCATGCTACATTTTACTCAGATATATTTTGGAAGACATAAGCATTTTATTCTAAATCTTAGCAACATTTACGAAGTCATCCTGACATTTTGGTAAGTTTTTAATGATCTCGTAATTACTCTTGAATTTTCTATTATAAAGAATGTAGAACAAAATACCTTTAACATATTGTAATTTTTAGAGCCTAAACTTGACAGATATAGCTAATTTTTCCATCCACAACTACCAAAATTGCTTATTAATTCCAGTGTACATAGCGCTGGTTTATAACCCATGGTCTTATTCCTTAGGCTGTCTTATGCACTTCTGAAACTGTGTGCATTTTTTTTTGTCATTTTCGAAGCATACTTTTTCACTTTTGTATGATTCCTTAAGAATCCCATTGCTCCAATTTCTTTGCATTTTAATTAATTCCAATTGGTTGTAAGTATATTATTTGTTTATAGGGGTGGGCACAAGTTTAGTGCACAAACTTTTCTCAACTTAAAGAATCAATATTATATGCCCCATTTTACTGAAATTCTTTCTGTTTTTAAAAATACCAGCTTTTTTTCTCTATTCTCTTCATATTTTCTTTCAAAATTCAACTAAGTTTGATCAAAGCAATCTGTCCTCATGCTGCATCCCTGTCTTCATTACTATCTATCCTGCCAAGTGAACACATAGCAGGTAAGTTTTTGTTGAAATTTCTTCTCGTTCCACATTTTCACATCCATTTCTTTGTTACTGGTTTATTGTATGTCTCCCTCACCCACAATGTAAGAAGCATGAGAGTAGGGTCAGCATGACAAATAGTTTTTGCTGAACAAATACTTGGCTAATACATATTCAATGAATACTTGTTAATTTCACAACTAGAAAAGACATTTATTTCTTGCTCTGTCAATTTTGTCATATATTGACAAAGATTCTGTACAGACAGGGTATACCAAGCCAGTTCATCATTTTGGAAACATTTAAACTCTCCCTACTTAAATACTTTTTGATGTTTATTTATGAATCTGAGCACTCATTAACCCAGGCAATTTATCACAATGATTTTTTTTTTTTTTTTATCGAATTCCTGAAAGACTTGGAGTCTGGTAAAAGACATGGTTTTACCCATCATTTTATATATTCAAAGATGATTTAATTCTATTATAACTTGCTGTTCTAGGAAAACATTTAGATGGCTTGCCTTTTAATTTGGTTTAAAATCTAAAAGGGCAAAATCAATAAGGGCTGAATGAGATTAGGCTTCCATTAATTTGTTAATTCTTGACTGCCAGTATAGTCATTAATGGTCAACCCCATGTGGAGGCCTTGGAAGTCATTTCAAAGAGGGACCCAAGTCTTGAAGCTAAGGACAAGGCTCAAACAAAGCTGGTAGTTCTCCAAGTATCAAATACAAAGCCAAGATATATAGGTGTCAGAAAGCTCTACTGGATCTTTCTGAAAACTCGTTTGCTGTCTGACAGCTTTTATTGGTCTTACCCCAAGTGCTACAGCTCTTCTCCCAAAAGCATCATAAAATAAGCTTGTGGGCTTTGATACAGCTTCATGGAAAAGAATACAGTCATTAAATAGTTGAGTGCCTTCCAGGTATTAGATCTTTAATAGAAACCCACTAATTCACTAAAAAATTCAGAACTCAAAAAGTGCATATCCTACTAATGTTATTCATTTGCTAAGCACATACATGTGAAGCATTGATCCATATCAATCACTGCGTGAAGTTCTAGAAGAATGAAATGTACAGTTTCTTCTAAGAAGCTCATGGTTTAGAAGGGGTGACTTATGATTTTTTAAAATTACATAAAATGTCATACATGTGATGATATAAATAATTAAAGGGACATAGCAGAACACAAAAAAAGAGAACAAACTTACCATATTTTTATGCAAATAATGCGTGTTACATGTTTTTCTGCCACTTGCACCCTCCCCTTAAGAGGTACTTTAGTAAGCGTTCTATGCTAATTTTATAAAACTAGCATAGTAGCACACTTAGGAAAAAAAAAATTAAAATTAGCATAGTACACTTACAAAAATACCTGGGGGAGAGAAGGGCATAGTTGGCACAAAATACATATATATATATATATATATAAAACGTGCATTATTTGCGTAAAAATACAGTCTTCTAAGGAAGAGCTCAATGGTTCCCCCATCTCATCCCAATAAATCTTCCATAATCTGAACCAAAAAAAATTCCAAGAAGTTTCCTTATTCTGAATTTACCTCTGAGATCCATTTATTGTCTTATATGTTAAATCTTTCTTGCAAAATTGCTATCTAGAAAACAGAAAGTAATTGAGAGGCCTGGTTTGGAGGTCCAAATTATTGGATAATTTGCCATGTGAAACAGGATATGTCTGCCTTCTGAGGAGATAATGCTTTTCTGGAGGAATCTCGGGGTAGGTGAGTAAAGTAAAAGAGCAAAGAAAATCCAAGGACACAGGACCTCAAGCTCTGTTTCTGTTTCAGAGTGACTTACTTTTTATCTGTTTATTAAAATGAAGTCTTATGTAAAATTTCAATTAAAGAAAGCCTTTTGAAGCTAAAAAAATTAATTTCAAAATTTTTCATGCAAACAAAGCAAAGCAAACTCTTACTTCTATAATTATTTTCTACTTAATATTTTCAAGCCCTGAATAACTTTGTTCCCGTCTACCCTTTCGGGATCATCTCCCACGGTCTTGTCTTCCACCAAGCCAGCACTCCAGGGTTCAGACACATGTGGGATCATCACTTTTCTTTACCTTGTGGATGTGTAGACATTACGAATTTTCATATTTGAAACCTATCAAAAATTTTAAAATAAATTATGCCTTTGTTTTCCTGTTTAGAGATTTAGAGGTTGTTCAGTGTTCACATTTCTCTACCTCGATTTTGCTCAAAGTTTGTTTTCACATAAATTATATTTAAAATCACTGGATTTCAGGTAGAAAAATCATGATGTTTAACATTTTACATAAGTCAGGATGGAGCACTTAGAAAAGAATGTCTTTTTGTCCAGAGGTCTTAGGGTTTAGGGTTAGCTTTTGTCTTAACAATTGATACTGAAATGCTATTCCTAATGCATCAGAGTCCTGAGGTTAGTACATTGGGAAGCTTTCTCCAATAAGACTCACTACATTAGCATAAAGTATGACACTTGTTATTATATTTTGGTTGACTGATCAGGTAGTGCATAAGCTTTGGAGGCACAGCTCTCCAAGTTATACCTTTATTTTTTTCTGTACCAAGGGTATCCTGGTAGGGAACATTACTATTATAGCTTACTGGTGCTGCTATAACAAAAATACCATGAATGGGTGACTTCAAAAAAACAAATTTATTTTCTCATGGCTCTGGAGGCTAAAAGTCAAAAGATCTCAGCCATGTCAATTCCTTCTGTAAAACTCTTTCTTAGTGTCTGATGTCTACTAGTGATTGTTGGCATCCCTTGGAATTCCTTGGTGTTCCTTGGCAACTGTCTTCCACTTGTTATGTCTTTCTTCTTCTTTTTTTTCTGACTCCCTAATCTACCAAGCGTGATGTCATTCTCCAGGACTGGTCCCTCCTGATTACTTGTTCAAAGTGTGTGAGATAAAGTCTGGCTATCCTCCCTTCTAAGGAGCATTCGGGTTGTGCTTCTTTTAAGACAGGTTTATTTGTCCTCTGGCAGTCCATAGTATATTCAGTAGTCTTCATCAACACCATAATTCAAATCCATCAATTTTTCTCCTATCTTCCTTATTCACTGTCCAGCTTTCACATGTGTATGTGGTGATTTAAAATACAAAATACCATGCTTGGGTCAGTTGTACCTTAGTCTTCAAAAGACATCTTTGCTTTCTAACACTTTAAAGAGGTCTTTTGCAGCAGATTTCCTCAATGGAATATATCACTGTCAACTCAGTAATGAAAAGATAAATATCCCAAGTGACACATGGGCAAAGGATCTATACAAACCTTTCTTCAAAGAAGATATACAATTGGTCAAGAAGCACACGAAAAGTTGCTCAACGTCATCAGTCATCGGGAAAATGCAAATCAAAACCACAAGGCAGTACCAATTCACACTTTCTAGAATAGCTACAATCAAAATAAAATAACAATTGTTGGTGAGAATGTGGACAAACTGTAACCCTCATATACTACTCATGACATTATAAAATAGTGTGTCTGCTTTGGAAAACAAAAACAAAACAAAACAAAATTAAGCATATAGTCCCAATAGGACTCAGCAATTTCACTTTGAGGTATACCAAGATAAATGATAATATATGTCCACACAAAAATTATACACAAATGTTTGTAGCAGCATTATTCATAAAAGCTAAAAATTGAAAACAACCCAAATGTCCATCAAGTGATGAATGGACAAATTAAATGTGACATATCCATATAATGAAATACTTGGCAATAAAAATGGAGTGCTAACATATACTACAATGACATGAATGGGTTTTGAAAACATTATGCTAAGTGAAAGGTCCTAGTCACAATTAGACCAGATATTTTATGATTCCATTATATGAATTGTCCACAACTGACAAAACTACATAGATAGAAATTAGATTGTTTTCCAGGCCTGGGGAGCAGTGTAGATGTCTTGATAGTTGCACAACTTTGTGAATACACTAATGATGATTGCTATTGCGTACTTTAAAATGCTGAATTGTTGGTATGGTATGTGAATTAATAAAGCTCTTATGAAAAGGAATGAGTAATAAGGTTTTTTCTCTGATATTAATAATGTATGTGTAAAGAATATATTACTCATGTGATTAAATCATATTATATCCATGTGATAAATTGTGTAGAACTAAGAGTGTACGTTCTCACACACACGCATACAGACAAGTACAAGTAAACTGAGGAAATCTGAATAAGATGGGCAGTGTTATCAATATCAACATCCCAGCTGTTATATTACGCATACCATATTTTGGCAAATTGTTACCATGGGTGCGAACTGTGAAAATTGCACACATTATCTTTCTGTGTCATTTCTTACAACTCCATGTGAGTCTACAATTATCTCAAAAGAAAGTGCTTATTTAATTTTTTTTTTCATGTGATTTCTTTGGTTTTCTTTCAGGAACTGCTATTCTTTATAGATATCCTTTCTTATTTTGCTTCATCTTATTACTTAATACACTTAAACTGACTTTAGAGAAAGACATTATGTTCTATTCAGTTTCTCCAGTGATAAGTATACTGTTCACTGCCACCAATACTTTTAAATTTTCAGTCACTTGTAGTTAACTAGGAGCCCTGGCGACGGCGTGGTGGTTAAAGCACTCAGCTGCTAACCAAAAAGACCACTAGTTCAAACACACCAGCAACTCTAGGAGAAAGATGTGGCATTCCCTGTCCGTAAAGATTACAGCCTTGAAAATCCTGTGGGGCAGTTCTACTCTGTCCTATAGGGTCACTATGAGCCAGGATAGACTTGGTGGCAGTGGGCTTCATTTTGTAGTTAACTGGGGTACAATGGGTTCCCTTATGTGGCTGTACAATTCTGCCTGAGAGCATTGGTTAGGCTACAATCCGACAACTGATTGACTGAACTGCAGTTGTTTAAGAGAGTTCAGCCGGCTGCAATCTGACTAAAACAATTGGTCAGGGCTCTGATACTGCAAGAAAGCCCTGCCTTGAAATTGATAAGGAGTTTTCCTATATAAACTGATGATTCTACAGAGAGCCCTGCACTGACAACCTCCCAGACCCTGTAAAAATCTGAACACTGGTAAAGTACTGTAACATGGAGCCAGTAATGCTGAAGTCCAGGAGAAACTGGCAGAGAGAGTGGTGGCAGTGCAGCCAAAATCACCAGCAAAGCACAGCTGAGTGGCAGTGGCAGCAGTCCCCACCATGTGAAGCACAAGACCCTGCCCCAAGAGTGGCACCCTGTGCAAGGTTAGCCCATAGATCCTTGGGTGCACCAGTCCACGGGTCGCCTAGATGGCTTGGGCAGTACCCTCTGCAAGTGGCCACAGGCTCTATCTAGCAAATCAGAGAGGAGAGCCTGGGACACCCGCTGTAGGGGTCACCCACAGAGCGGCTCTGCTTTGAAAGCTGTCTTGATGCCAGCTCAGGGCTGGACGAATGCTGCTGGTTGAGAGGTAGCCCAGTTAGCGATAGGGCAGAGCTAGCCAAGAAGAGCCGTGGAGACAGCGAGATCTGGGAGAAAGAAAGCCAGCACAGCCACCTGCATTTGCAGATACCTAAAGTGACAACATGAACCCAGCATCTGGACTACTGTGCACCTGTTGACACCTGAGCCACAGAGTGCCAGCTCAATGACATAAGAATGAACCTCAGTTTTGGGGAAGGCTAAGTAGGTGTCCTTTGAGACCCAAGCAAACTTTTCTCCTATGGTGCAAAGCGGGGCATGCGTAGGGGGAACGGGGAGGAACTGACACACCGTAAATCTGTTCCTGTTATTTACTTGCTTTCTATGATGATAACAATAACAGTAACAGTAATGACTTTCAGCTCGCCAACACTGTGTAAGCATCTCCTGTCTAGAATTCAACTGGACTAGAGAGATGTAGCACCCATAGCAGGGTTGATGCTACTGGGTGGGATCTTTGTCTTAGTAGTCTTATGAGTGCTTAGGATCTGGGAATGCCTCTGAGATATAACTTGTGTATCTAACACATTAACTCTTGTTTATTTTTATAAGTTCTTTATTCCCTGGTATTCTATACCACTTTGATAAATGTAATAGACTCTTGATGGTCATTAAGAATCATTATAAAATTGCTAGAGTGTACAAATATATATCCAACTGGAATGAGGAAAGATATGCTTCCTATTCTTGTATTTAAGTAGAACTTGAGGTAGGTTTTCTCCAGGACTGAACAAAAAAGTAGATTATCGTTGATTAGATGCTGCACACTGTAGTGAATACAATCGAAGCTTTGGCTGTTGTTAAGAACAGCCAAGGGGAACCTCTTTCTTTCTCACTGTGTTCTGTTCACCACTGGCCTGCAGTACAAGTTCAAAAGTGAATCATGGAACTCTCTGGATGGATGGATAGACAAAACGCAGTTTTGCTAGTCTTCAGGGTCCTTTCAACCTACCCTTGCTGCCCATCCCTCAGGGAAGACTAGCTTTATCTTGTTGAAGTTGGGAAATTGCCAGGAAATATGTCATGTCCCTGGAATCCCGAGGATGAAAATTCAGTTGATTTCAGTATGATTTTTAAAAATCTAAGCTTCCTGACACAGCACAGATTTCTAGTCTCACAGGCATTAACTGATCAGTATTATCAATTTTATGAGGTCAATATTTATCTTTTGTTCCTAAGTGTAATTTTTTTCATTTTTTTTTTATATTTTATTGTTTTGAGAAGGGAAATTAAAACACAAATGCTTATGCTGTTATGTAACCATCCTGTCTGTAATTCTGGAATTTATCTGGATGTGGAATAATCATATATGGGAGTCTGTTTTGGTAAGATTTAATCTTCTAGATTCTTTAAAACTGTACAAATTGACAGTAATTAGGTAGACAGATTGTTTTCCTTTGATTCTAATTTTTCTCACTTGCTTTTTGTGTTATCTTAATAGTGACCATGAACTTACTCAACAACATTTCACTAACAAGTGTTGCCATGACAATGGACAAAAAGGAATAAGGGAATCTGGATGCTTGCCTTACTTTGTTAATCATTTTATGCTCTTTCATCTGGTATATTGCATGAATCTGATACAGTAATTGAACCTACTCTTTGTTTTCAGATATTGGTACTTAACCTTTACTGTGGTTAAGATGGATTCCTGTTAACAATTTGTATGTGTGAACTCTTTTTCCAAAGATTCTGATTCTGTACAACTCTTGTAAGACCCAGGGACATGCCTTTTAAATAATAATCCAGGTGATTCTAATCTAAAATTCTCAAGGGCATACTTTTAGATACACTGCTCAGAGGAGATATCAAATTCTCACCCATCACTTTCCCCATCCAAGAAGGAGGATCTCTGATGGTGTTCAGCTCAGAAAGATATCTCCAGGTGTGGTAGGCAGAATGATGCCTGCTCCCTCCCCAGAGATATCCATATTGTAATATCTGGAGCCTGTGAATATATTAAAATCCTTACATGGCATAAAAGACCTTGCAGGTGCGATTAAGTTAAAGTCTTGAGATGGGAAGATTATCATGGATTATCTAAGTGACAATGTGGTCATAAAGATTCTTAAAAGTGAACAAAGGAGGCAGAAGAATGAATCAAGAAGAGATTTGAAGATGCTAGCTGCTGACTTTAAAAGTAAAGGGAGAGGCCATGAGCAAATACAGGCAGCCTCAAGGAAAAGGAAAAGGCAAGAAAATGGATACTTTCCAAAAGCCTTCAGAAGGGTCCCAGCCCTGCCAACACCTTAAGTTTACCCCAAAAACCATTGTATGTGAGTCAATCCCAACTCATAGCCACCCTGTGGAACAGAATAGAACTGCCCCGTAGGGTTTCCAAGGAATGGCTGGTGGATTCAAACAGAGGATCTCTTGGTTAGCAGCCGAGCTCTTAACCACTGTGCCAGCAGGGCCCCTAAACATTGCTGCCGAGTTGATTCCAACTCATGGCGACCCCGTGTGTATGCTCTGTAGGGTAATTTTGGACTTAAACTTCCAGAATTTAGTAATAAGTTTAAGTGACTGAGTTTGTGGTAATCTGTTATAGCAGCAACAGGAAACAAATAGATTCAGCAAACACTTTTTGGCCTTCTTACTAACAGGACTGTGCAGCGGTAAATTTGTTATTGCCTTTCTATGTCACCATCAGTGGAGCTGAAGTGAGAGTTTGGTATCCAAGAAGCTTTGGAAATGACCTCATTCTCAGAAGGGCATGGCAAAGTATGGCTTTGAAAAAGATAACACATGATTCTCATAGAAATATATAATAAACTTCAGTAGAAAAATTATTTAACTGATTGCTATAGGAAAGAGCAACATAATAAAGAATTAAAAGGTTTGTGAGGAATCAAGGTTTATAGTTTTTTTTTTTTTTTTTTTTTTTTGGAAAGCCAGGCTGAAATCTGAAATACATTTACTAACTTAAGGATTAAAAAAAAAAAAAAACCTAAAACCAAACCCTTTAGCATTGAGTTGATTCTGAGTCATGGCAATCCCTTGTGTTACAGAATGAAAGTGCTCCATAGGGGTTTCTTGGATTTTTTTTTTTTTTTTATCTTTATGCAAGCAGATTGTCAGGCCTTTCTTTTGTGACATTGCTGAGTGGGTTCAATCTGCCAAACTTTAAGATGGCCTTTAATTCAGTAGCCAAGTGTAAATCATTTGCTCCATTCAGGGACCATAAATTAAAGATAAGACTGTTTAGTAAAGGTAAAAAACAAAAGCAAAAAATACTTTAGCTTTTGACATTACTTTCTTACTGGATGATAACTGTCTGTACATTTGCATGCTTTCTGGACTAGACCTAAAAGTCAACATGTAATAGCATGAAGCTTGGTCCCTAATCAAGAGTAAATATCAGATTAAACAAAATACATTCCTGTAGAAATTAAAATAATCCTGGGAGGGTCTATAGGCAAAGCTCTAGTATGCCATTACAGTACATGTTGTGGTCTTTTTGGTTTATTCCTACATTTTGGATAATATATATATATATTTTTAAATCAGAGGACTTTTTTTATTATTGGAGTCAGAGAAAGCAGAGAACCTGCTGGAGTGTCACCCATGTGCAGGGTCACCGCAGCCCCACAGTTAAGGTTTCAATGGGCAAATGATGAGGGGAACTTTTGAAATAATAAAATTGTTTTCTGAGCATACCCCACAGTTCCCCTTGTCTGATGTACCAGATGGGTAGTTGAATTTACAGATCCCCATTCATGACCTGCACTCTGCATTCCTGGGGACATGCGTTCCGGCTGAGTCCCTCTGTGTTCACCCCACCACAGCCCGGGCAGTTAGTTGCTCCTGACTTTTCTTGGGCAATTTATTGACACAGCAGCTCCTTGTGACAATCACCAAGATGGATATTCCTGAAGTGCAGAGGCCATCGGAGCACATGAGGAAGAACAAACCTCTGTGAAGTTATTCAGCCCAGCTGGGGCCATTAGTCACCAAGTGTCAATTGACATTTAAAAAAATATATACATATATTTTATTGTTTTTTAGGTGAAAGTTTACAGAGCAAATTAGTTTCCAATTGGGATAATTATGGTCAATTTTAGTCATCCGAAAGTAGCAAAAAAGAATTTGGATGCCTAAAGAAGAAAATGGAGGGAACTGCAAAAGAGTTATAGAGACACTGATAGAAACAGGATGAAGGTAGCTCCAAGGACATTATTACATTATAAATTTCTGTATCTAATTTGTAAGCAGATAGAAAGCTGCCATCAAGATGATTCTGATGCATGGCAACCTTACGCACTACAGAAGGTAACGTTGCCCAGCCCCGTGTCATCTTGGCGATTGCTGGCATTTTTGAGTCTATTGTTTGGTTAATGCGTAAATCCACGTCACCAAGGTTCTCCCTCATCCTCACTGGCCATCTCCTTCACCAAACATGATCTCCTCCTTCAGTGATTGATCCCTCCTGATGATGTATCCAAGGCAAGTGAGTCAGATGATGTTCTGTTGTGATCCATCGTGTTTTCATTGGATCCTTTTCAGAAGTAGATTGCCAACCTTCTTCCTAGTATGTGTGAGTCTGGAGGCTCTTCTGAAACCTGTCCACTTTGGGTGACCCTGCTAGCATTTCAAATATCGGTGGCATAACTTCTGGCATCATAGCAACATGCAACCACCCCAGTATTACAAACTGATGGACAAGTGATATCATTTATAAGCACTCTTTCATTATTTGTAACTGTCGATGATTTCATATCACCCTTTTTCAATTCAAAGGTAAACTATTATTTGTTTAAGATATTGAACAAATTCCAGTGTATTTCTATTTTTCTCTTTGCAATAATGTTATCAAGAATTTTTTAACAATTACTGTCTAGTGATAATTATAAATTTAAGGCACGTGCTGGATTTTCCCCTCTCCTATCTAAAGACAGAATATTATGTTGGGCTGTAGTAATTGCCAATTTTATCATATACATCAAACATCTTTATTGACAGAAAAGCAGGAATGACCTGGCAAATAGCTTTTAACTTCATTTACCCTACCATTTATTTGATCTATTATCTTGTCATTATTCTTGGCTATACTACGAATTAGTTCATTTGCTTACAAACCATTTCTTTAAATTATTCTCAAATGAAAAAATTACTAATGCATCACAAAGAGCCGTTGCTTGTAAATGTATTAAATATACGTGCAGTGATTTAAAGGTTATCTTTAAGGAACTGAGTTTACCCTTCAAACATCAACTAGGAGAACATTATGTGAGGCTGACTGTAATTAATAAAATGCATGAGAGGAGAGAGCACAGATTATTCATTGATGGACCAGCCCCTGGCATACAGAAAGTGTTTGCTACATATTTATTGAATAAATACACTCTAAAGATGACTCCCACAATGGCAGTTATGACAATCTGTATCATTGTTCATCTCGTCATAGTACTACAGGAAGATGAATACTGAAAATATCATTTTTTTCATAAGGTAATATAAAATTTAAATTCAGTTATTGAGAACAAAGAGAAAACGTAAGGAAAAGTTAAAAGATCTGGAAATCAAATGCATCTGAGAATTCTTTTCAAATGTAAAATTCAAGTTCAGTAAAATCTTTAAATTTCCATCCTTTATATAAAAAAAAAATTTTTTTTATATAAATGTTATTCTGTACATGTGTCCTACAGACACTAAAGAAAGCTGAGAAAATCTCCAAGGCAACAGTGGGGGTATGTTTTCTTAGTGCAAAAGGTGTGAATAATCCATGTTAACTAACCTTTGGATTTTTTTTTTTTTGTATTTTAAATGTTTATTATTGTAGTGACTTTTAAAATATCTTAAATAAATAGAACTTTTAAATACAATTTAATTGCCTTCTGCTTACAGATTCTTTTGCAATATTAACATCACACTTTTGGATAAGGAATACTTGGGAAAACAGAGAAGGATGCGAAATCTCTAGTTGTTAAAAATGCAGATAAAATCTGCGTTGACTTTGAAATACGGATAGAATTTTCAAGGCAGAGATGGGCAGCAGAATGTTACACAGTCTCATGGTAAACATTCTCCTGCACACAGACACAAAGCTGAAGTGTTGAAGTATTAACAGAATGGGGGTAAACTGGTTTAACAAACTGAGTGCACAAGACCAAGGGGAATGGTTTGGGTGAAATAAGAGTGGTGAGATAGAGAGGATGGAGACTTTGAAATGGACTTTATGTTGTGATAAGCAATCAAATTTAACTTGTAGATATCCAGAAAACAGAAAATGGTTTACAAAAAAATGGTAGTAGGGTTATCAAGTTTGGATTAGGGGAAATGACCAGTAGCTTAATTAAAGGGGAAAAACTTGTGGTAAGTAAAACTGATTAGGGGGTTATCACAGTGGGCTATGAGTTGAATAATTTAAGGGCCTGGGATGATTTAGAGATGAGAATATATTCTTGTTGAAAAGTGCATTATCAGTAAATGGCATCAGAAATAGAAGGGGAAAGAGAATTGAGTGAAGCCTGAAGGACCTGCAAGAAATAAAAGACGTTCAGTAAATAGTTGAATATATTGGTTTGGATCTCAGGAGTAAGTATTATCACCTTGTCATCAATTTCAAATAAAGGATTTGGAATGGATACATTTTGCTTATGTACTGAATAAGACAAGAACTAGGAAGAGAATCCTACATACACATATAATGAGAAGAAAGAGTAGGAGAATCAAATGGAGTGATAACAATAAATTATTACAACAATAAAACAGCTAGACGGAATTGACTTGACAGAAATGGTTTATTTATTTATTTATTTTCGATGAAAGCACTACTCAGACAAAGAAAAAAAAATCACCAGCATCCTATACTCCCCTCTGTCTTAGTTTCTTGGAGCCCTGGTGGCACAGTTGTTAAGCATTCGGCTGCTAACCAAAATGTTGACAGTTCAAATCCATCAGTCGTTCCTTGGAAACCCTATGGGGCAGTCCTACTGTGTTGTATAGGGTCGCTATGAGTCGGAATCGACTCGATGGCAGTGGCTTTGGTTTTGGGTTTGGTCTCAGTGCTGCTATAACAGAAATAGCTCAGTTAGCTGGCTTTTAATAACAGATACATATTTTCTCACAGTTCAGGAAGCTAGAAGTCTGAATTCAGGGTACTGGTTCTATAGGAACGCTCTCTATCTGCAGGTTGTGGGGGAAGGTCCAACTCCAACTTTATGTCTAATATCCTACTCCTTCTGTGTGAAGAACTCTTAACATGACTTACAGTGCAAATCTAAGGAAAAAAAAAAAAAAACTTGTTGCCATTGAGTCCATTCCAACTCATAGCAACTGTATAAGACAGAGAAGAACTGCCCAATAGAGTTCCCAAGGAGTGCCTGGTAGATTTGAACTGCTGACCTTTTGGTTAGCAGCCATAGCTCTTAACCACTACACCGCCAGGGTTTCCTGAGGACTCTAGGAGGTAAAAATTTTGTAGTGGTGTCCTTCATTTCAGTCAGGTCACTGTATCCTAGATGAGAAACAGTTAAAAGCTGAAGAGAGGACAGATACGTGATTTTATACAGGGGAAGGTTTTGTGAGGTTTGGTAGTTCAGAAGAAAAAGGTTATGATAGAGTAGAGAACAAAAGTGACCCTATGTTTTAAAAATAGTTCAACCATAAAGCACAGGCATGGTAAACTAGAAAATGTAGCTTAGATGGGTCTGGTAGAAAGAGGCCCTGTAGTGGAAGATTCAAAAAATATAAAAAGCCAATTTAAGGTAATGGAGGAGGAGAAAACATGGAGAAAGAAGAAAGATAAAAATCAAGGACTTCCTGAAATTCTGAACCAAAATGTTTTAAATATTTTTCCATGATGAAGGCAAAGTTCAGAGAATCATTATGAATGTGTAGCTTAAGTTGAATTGCACGTTTTAAAAAAGTTACATGTCAAAGCAGTATGAGTTTTGTAAGGGAGAAAAATCACATTACTCTTGGCGAAACACTTCTGTTCAAATCTGCAGAGGTATAGAAAAAGATATATACACACATACATGTTCTGTATTTTATATATATTGTTATTGAGACCAGTTTAAAAAATATTGGGGAAATTATGACATATTTCTTTCCGTCCCCTCTCCCTGAGGAATATAAATATTTCAGTTACTTTTTATAGTCAATTATTCAGAATAAAATTATTCTCAAAATATTAAAATTTAGAAGTTACTTTAAAAACTCATTCAGTGTAGTTAGAAGTGTAAATTATAACCCCCTTTTGTTGCCGCCAAATTTGTGTAACCATTTTGACCAATTTCATGTGACAAAATAAAAATGCAAGATCATTTTCTAACTCACAAAGAAAAAAAAAAAAAAGACCAGACTTAATGGTCTGACAGAAACTGGAGAAACCCCAAAAGAATGGCTCCCTGACACCCTTTTATCTCAGTACTGAAGTCATTCCTGAGGGTCACCCTTCAGCCAAAGATTAGACAGGTCCATGAAACGAAATGAAACTAAATGGGCACACCAGCCCAGAGGCAAGGAAGAGACGGCAGGAAGGGACAGGAAAGCCGGTACTGGGGAACCCAAGGTCAAGAAAAGGAGAGTGTTGACATTTCATGGGGCTGACAGCTCATGTCACAAAACAATATGTGTATGAATTGTTTAATGAGAAACTAATTTGGTTTCCAAGGAGCACTGGGTGTATTCGAACCACCAATTTTTTGGTTAGCAGCCGTAGCTCTTAACCATAAATTGCTTAATGAGAAACTATTTTGCTATGTAAACCTTCATCTAAAGTATAGTTAAAAAAAATACAAGATAATTTTATTTCTAGTTAGTATTTATAATAGACAATTCCCTGGTTAGTTCGATCTGATTCTCAAAGCATTTCAAATCCTTTATACCAACTTCTAGAGGACATCTTTCATGCCAAATTTTAGAGAATCCTCATGTTCCAATAAATAAATAAATAAATAAACAGATAATGTTTAGGTTGGGTTCAGAAATGGAGTAATTATTTCTTTTCTGCACTTTAGTCAGTAATAAAAAGCTAAAATCTCAGTGATTCTCATCAAACAGTGTACTCTTATTTTTCTGGACTTCAGGTTTCCAGTTTGGCATGTAAAGAACTTAGATGTTATCATGCACATTTTCACAATAAGAAAAAAGCTGAAAACCTAAAAATCAAACTCTTCTTAGACCCATCAGAGAATTGAGGTCACAGGGAAAACCCTGAAAACTGCAAAGACAAGCCAACACAGAGAATCACCACTTACTAGGCACAGAAACCACCACAACTGGACCAGTAATCAGGTAAGAATACTTAACAGTTATTTGACCAATTGCTTGAGACTGAGCATGGACAATCTTAAGAGATGAAAACTCCTAAAGGCCTAGTCAAGGGAAAGTCACCACTCTTCTATGAGTTTTGCCTCCAGAAGTTCTACTAGTTCTCACTGTGAAAATCAGATAAAAATCTCCTTATGTGGACAGTCAGGAATAGGAGGAAGAAATGGGAATGTGTGGTTAATTGTCTCTATGCACAACTACTCCTTTGTCATGAGACCAGAAGAACTGGATGGTGCCTGGCTACCATTACTGAACATTTTGTTCAAAGATCCTATAGAATAATCTTAATCTACATGGGGAGAGTGGAACAGAATTTCAAATTCTAATGGAATCTAGACTTTCTAGAGCCACTGAGACTGGATGAATTCCTGAAACTATTCCCCTGAGAACATCTTTAAACATTAAATCTTAAACCAAAAACATTCCCTGAAGCCTTCTTTAAACCAATCAATAGTTTAGCTTAATTAGTAAAGACTGTATGCATTGAGCATTGTACTCTTTTAAAGAACTATCTATATGGGATCAAACTGACAACAGAAAATTGAATGCTTAGACAGGCAGCTTAGGGGCAGTGAATTTACGTTAACAGAGGAAGAACAATTTGGAAAAGGAGTATGAAAATGGTTGCACAGCTTGACGAATATAATCAATGTCACTGAATTGTACATATAAAAACTGTTGAATTTGTGTATGTTTTGCTGTGTAAATTTTCAACAACAAAAATAAACAAAATAAATTATTTTTTAAAACCTCTTTATGCTTCTTGCACGGGGAGGGTAAAAACAAACATTTTGAAATCATGCTCTGTTTCCCTTAAAAATGGCCTATCCTCAGTAAAATTATTTTCTAGATCCTAACCAAGAATGAGTTTTATCAGAACCTATCCAAAATGGAGAAAATAAACTACATACTCCACAGACAAATAGCGCCCTCTCTAGACTTGGATGTGGGGGAAAGAAAATACCCATCTCCAGTACCCCTAAGACTTTCTTTTTAATCAAATGATTGGCGGAATGAAACTGAGAAGTACTTATGAGGGTCACAACCCAGAGGCACAGGCACACTAAAAGACTGAAACCTAATCATAGGATTACAGGATGCTTCTCTTCCCCCAACAGCTTACCAGCATACTGACATCATTAGAATTTTACAGGGGATTATAATTAAGAGAACCTAAGAGTTCCTTTTACCCTATGCATCATGTACAGCTTTCAACAAAAATTACAAAGCCTGATAAAAGGCAAACAAACAAACAAAACACAGTCTGAAGAGATGGGAAAAAATTTAGAAACAAACTCAGACATGGCAAAAATTTTGGAATTATCAGACTGGCAATTTAACATTAAAGTGCTTGGCTTTTAAGTGAAAGACAGTGGTTGGAACCTACCACCCACTCCGCAGGAGAAAGATGTGGCAATCTGTTTCAATAAAGATTGCAGCCTTGGAAACCCTATGAGGCAGTTCTACTCTGTCTTATAGGGTCGCTGTGAGTCAGAATTGACTTGACAGCAAGGGGTTTGGTTTTTTGGTTTTGGTGAGTATGCTAAAAAGCTATAATGGAAAGACTTGACAACTTGCAAAAACAGATGGGTAATGTAACCAAAGAGATGGAAGCTCTAAGAAGGAATCAAAAGCAAATGGTAGAAAGAAAAAAAAAAAAACCTCTAAGATAAATGAAGAACTCCCATGATGAGTTCATCAGTAGACTTAATATAGCTGAGGAAAGAACCAGTGAGCTTGGAAATATGTCTACAAAAACATCTAAAACTGAAAAACAAAGAGAAATTAAAAAAAAGAGAAAAAAATACTGAAATAATGGAGTAGAATATCCAGAACTGTGGGACAATAAAAAAAGTGTAACATATATGTAATGGGAATACCTGAATTAGAACAGAGAGAATAGAATTGAAGAAATATTTGAGGTAATATTGGCTGAGAATTTTCCAAAATTATCAACAGGCTCTAAACCATAGATGCAGGGAGCTCAAAGAATATCGCATAGAATAAGTAACAAAAAAATATACTGAGGAATATCATATTCAGACTGCAGAAAATCAAAGGCAATGAGAAAATATTGAAAGAAGCCAGAGGGGGGAAAAAACACAAGGCTAAAAATTACATTGAACTACTTTTCAGAAAGCATGCAAGCAAGAGCGGAGTAGAGAAAAATATTTAAAGTGTTGGGGAAAAAAAAAAATGAAACTTCCATATCCAAGAAAATTATCCTTCAGATGTGAAGGAGAAATAAAGATTTTTCTCAGACAAACAAAAACTGAAAGAATTTGTCTGCAGTAGACCTGACCTGCAAGGAATTTTCAAAGGTTCTTCAGAGTAACCCAAAAAAACTCAGTGCCGTCGAGTCGATTATGACTTATAGTGACCCTATAGGACAGAGTAGAACTGCCCCATAGAGCTTCCAAGGAGCGCCTGGTGGATTTGAACTGCCGACCCTTTGGTTAGCAGCCGTAGCGCTTAACCATTATGCCACCAGGGTTTCCCTTCAGAGTAAAGGAAAATGATTTAGGTGAGAAAATCAGATGTACATGAAGTAAGGAGGAACTTTGGAGAAGAAACAAATGAACATAAGATAAAATTTTTTTCTTCTTATTAACTGATCTAACAGATAAAGGTTTATTTAAAATAATAATAGTAAAAATATATTGGATGATTATAGCATAGGGATAAGTGATACGTGTGACTCCAATGTTATAAGGGGTTGGAAGGACGAATTGTGAATGTTTTGTTATAGTATACCTGTACTAACCATGAAGAATAATAGTGTTATTTGAAAGTGGACTTGGGTTAGTTGTAAATGTATATTACAAACTTAAGGCTAACTGCTAATTTTTTTTTTTAACAAGTATAATTGATACGATAAAAGAGGAGAGAAAGTATAATCATACAAAATAGTTAAAACGAGAGAAGGCATAAAAAGAGAAGACAAAAGGAGAAAGAACAAAGGCGATGGATAAAAAACAGTTATGAATATGGCAGATATTATTTTAACTATATTGATTATCACGTTAAATGTGCATGGTCTAAATATAGCAATAAAAAGACTGAGACCATCAGAGTGTGGAGCCCTGGTAGTGCAGTGGTTAAGAGCTACAGCTGGTAACCAAAAGATCGGCAGTTCAAATCCGACAACCTCTCCTTGGAAATCCTATTGGGGCAGTTCTAGTCTGTCCTGTAGGGTTGCTATGTGTTGGAATAGAATCAGCAACGACAGGTTTTTAATTTTTATTTTTTTATCAGGGTGTATTTAAAAAAGATATAATTATATGCTTTATACAAAAACTCATTTTAAATATAAAGACAGATGAATTAAAAGTAAAATGATGGAGAAAGTTATACCATGTTAATGCTAATAAAAAAAAGACGCTGGAGTAGCTACATTTATTTCAGACTAAGTAGATTTTAGAGAAAGCAAAATTATCAGGGTCAAAGAGAGGCATAATGTAATAATAAAGGAGTCAATACTTCAAGGAGAAATAGCAATCCTTAATGTGTAGGCACTTAACAACGCAAAAAACCAGAGTGTCAAAATATTTGAGGTAAAAATAGCAAGAAGGAAGAAACAAATCCAGTGTTCTAGTGGGAAATGTCAACTTTCCTCTTTTAGTACTGTACAGGTCTAAAGAACAAACAAAAAAAGCAAACCCATTGCCATCGAGTCGATTCCAACTCAGGGAAACCTGGTGGCATAGTGATTAGGGTTGACAGTACGAATCCGCCCGGCAGTCCTTGGAAACTCTGTGGGGACAGTTCTACTCTGTCTTATAAGGTTGCTATGAGTTTATAGACCAATAGGCATAAAATCAGAAAGGATATAGTTGAACTTAACACCACCATCAATCCACAGGCTCTAATTGATATTCATTGAGTACTTCATCCAACAACACCAGGATACACTTTTTTCTCAAGCATACAAGATAGATCACAACCTGAGCCATGAAACACACCTTAGAAATTAAAAAAAAAAACATACAAAGTATGCTCTCAGTCCACAACAGAATTAAGCTAGGAATCAATAACATAAAGAGAGGTAGAATTTCCCAAAATATTTACAGACTAAACAGTACACTTATTAATAACAAGTGGTTCAAAAAAGAAGCTTCAAGAGAAATTAAAAATAATTTGAGCTAATTGAAAATAAAAATGAAACATAAAAAAATTTGCGGAATGCATTGAAAACAATGCTTAGAGGGAAACATAATACTGAATTAATATATTAGAAGAGAAGAAATACTTAAAATCAATAAGCTTCTGCCTTGGGAACTGGGACCTTAGGAAACTCAACAAAGAGGAAATTAAGTCAAAGCAAGCAGAAAAAAAATAATAAAAATTAGCACATTAATTAAGTAAATTCAAACAGGGAATTAATAGAGAAAACCAATGAAAACAGAAGTTGTTTCTTTGAAAAGATAAACAGAAGTGATGGTCTTCTAGTCATCCTAACGAAGGGAAAAAAAATGAAGATACAAATTTTTAATATTAGAAGTGAAAGAAGGGCCATCACAACTGATCCTGTGTATGTACAATAAAAGAATACTATGAACAACTCTATGCACACAAATTTGATAACTTAGTTGAAATAACTAATTCCTGGAAAGACACAATATACCAAAATTTACAGAAGGGGAGATAAACAATCTGAAGAGGCCTATATCTTTTAAAGAAATTAGTTCAAACGATGAATCTGCAAAACTTCTCATGACATGGATGAATCTGGAGGACATTATGCTGACTGAAATAAGTCAATCGCCAGAGGACCGCTCTTTTAAAAACTCATGAAATATTTACATACTGAAAGAAACAATCTTTGATGGTTACGAGAGAGGGGAAGGGTGAGGAGGGAAAAACACTAATTAGACAAAAGATAACTGGTAACTTTGGTGAAAGGTAAGACAACACAATATTGGGGAAGTCAGCACAACATAACCAAGGCAAAGTCATAGAAGCTTCATAGACACATCCAAACTCCCTGAGGGACCTAACTAGTGGGCTGAGGGCTGTGGGGACCATTGTCTCTGGGGACATCTAGCTCAACTGGCATAAAATAGTTTATAAAGAAAATATTCTACGTTCTACTTTGGTAAGTAGCATCGGGGGTCTTAAAAGCTTGTGAGCAGCCATCTAAGATACTCCACTGGTCCCACCCAGTCTGGAGCAAGGGAGGATGAAGAAAACCAAAGACAAAGAGTAAGATTAGTCCAAAGAATTAATGGACCACAACTACCACAGCCTCCACCAGACTGAGTCCAGCACAACTAGATGGTGCCCGGCTACCACCACCGTCCACTCTGAAAGGGATCACAATAGAGGGTCCCAGGCAGAGCTGGAGAACAATGTAGAACAAAATTCTCACTCACAAGAAAGGACCAGACTTACTGGTTTGACAGAGGCTGGAGAAATCACAAGAGTATGCCCCTTCAGACACCCTTTTAACTCAGTACTGGGATTATTCCTGAGATTTACCCTTCAGCCAAAGAGTAAGACAGGCCCATAGAAAAAAATAATACATGTAACTCAACCATATATAAGAGATATAATGCACACCAGACCAGGGGGAAGAAAGAGAAGGCAGGAGGGGACGGGAAAGCTGGACAAATGGAAATAGGGACCCCAAGGTTGAGAAGAAGAGAGTGTTGACACATTACAGGGTTGGCAACAAATGCCACAAAACAATATGTGTATTAATTGTTTAAGGAGAAACTAATTTGCTCTGGAAATCTTCATCTAAAGCATAATTAAAAAAAAAAAAAAACAGAAAAAAGAAAAAAAACAGAGAGAGAAAGAAGAAAAAACAGAAATTGGTTCAACAATGAATAACCCCCCAAAACAAAAAGAACCATGGCCAAATGATTCCGCTAGTTAATTCTATCAAACATTTGAAGAAGAATTAACACTAGTCCTTCTCAAATTCCCCCCTGCAAAAAAAAATAGAACTTAAGTCATTTTATAAGCCCAGAATCACCCTAATATAAAAACCAGAAAAAAATTTATTACTAGGAAGGAAGATTACAGGTCATTATCTCCCACTGACATAGACAAAATAATCATCAATCATAAATATAGTCGACTAATCTTTGATAAAAGTACAAAAGCAATTTAATGGGGAAAGGATAGTCTTTTCAATAAATGGTGTTGTAACAGTGGATATTTATATGGAAAAAAATGAATATATACACAGAGCCCAGATCTTTCACAAAAATTAACTCAAAATGGATCATAGACTTAAATGCAAAACATGAAACTAAACAGCTTCTAAAAGTTAACATAAGAGAACATTTACATGACCCTGTGTTTGGTGACAACTTTTTAGTTACAACACTAGAAGTATGATTCATAAAGAAAAAAAAAAATACATATATGGCGGACTTTATAAAAATTAAAACTTCTCTTCTGTAATATATACTGTTAAATGAATGCACATACAAGTCACAGACATGGAGAAAACATTTGCAAAACACTTGTATGATAAAGGGCTTGTATCCAAAGTAGACAAAGAACTCTTAAAACTCAACTATAAGAACAACAAATACAAACAAACCAAAAAAAAAAAAAAACCTCTCAATTACAAAATAGGCAAAGATCTGAACCATCTGAACAGACACCTTACTACAGAGAATACCTACATGGCAGATAAGCTTATGGTAAGATGCTCAACATCATATACCCTCGTCGTTGTGTGCAGTCGAGTCAATTCCAACTTATAGCTATCATATATGACAGAGTAGAACTTCCCTATAGAGTTTCCTAGGCTGTAATCTTTACGGGACCAGACCACCAGGTCTTTTCTCCCATGGGTTTAAACCACTGACTTTTTGATTAGCACTCCAGTGCTTGACTACTGTGCCACCACTGCTCCTTCCCATATATGATTAAGGATTGCAAATTAAGACAACATACTACTACACACCTATTAAAATAGCTAAAATACAAAACACTCAGAACCCCAAATGCTGGTGAAGGTTTGGAGCAATAGGAACTCTCGTGCATTGCTGGTGGGAATGTGAAATGTAGTAGCCTCTTTGGATGACAGTTTGTTAGTTTCTTACAAAGTTAAACATAGACTTACCGTAAGATCCAGCTACCACACTTCCAAGTATACATACAAATGAGGTAATAATGTATGTCCACGTAAAAAACTGTATGCAAATGTTTATAGCAGCTATATTTATAATGGCAAAAAAAATTTGAATCAACCAAGATGTTCTTCAATAATAGGTGAATGGATAAACAAACTGTAATACATACATACAAAAGAGTATGATTCAGAAATAGAAAGAAATGAGATATCAAGCTATGAAATGACATGGAGAAATCTTAAGTGCATATTGCTCAGCGTAGGAAGCTCGTCTGAAACAACCTACTTTTGATTTCAACTATATGACCTTATGGAAATGGCAAAACTATAAAAAAAGAAAAAACCGAACCTGTTGCCATCCAGTCCATTCCAACTCATAGCGGCCCTATAGGACAGAGTAGAACTGTCCCAGAGGGTTTCAAGGAGTGCCTGGTGGATTCAAACTGCTGACCTTTTGGTTGATAGCCAAACTCTTAACCACTATGCCACCAGGGCTTCCAGAAAAACTATAGATAAAATAAAACTATCAGTGGTGGAGAGGGATGAATAGTAGAGCACAGGGGATTATTAAGGCAGTGAAGGTATTTGGTACGGTATTATAGTGTCAGACACATAACATCATGTATTTGAAAAAAAAAAGTATGAATATATAACACAAAGTATGAACATGAATGTAAAATATTGACTTAACTAAATAACAATATACTGGTATTGGTTCATCAATTATAATAAATGTAGGATACAAATGGAAAAAGGAGAGACAGTGCAGGGGGAGAGGATACATATGGGAATTCTGTGCTTTCCGCACAATTTTTCTGTAAACATCAAACTGCTCTAAAAATATAATACTATTTTTTGAAAAGAGACTGTTTACTAAAAAAAATATGTCAAAATAATGTTGTCAAGATAGCCATATCAGACAGACATGTCCTGGTTACAAACTTATAGCCTCCAGATAATACTAGCTTTTCTTTAGACATCTGTTTTCTAAATAGAAACAAATGTTCAGGCAGTAAATAAAATTAGATAAAGTGGGTGGACATGAAGAGGTAAGAAAGAGGTCAGGAGCAAATTCATGCCACTATGCCTGCCAGTAGAATCTGTGGAATCTGTCTTAGGGAGCGAGGCACGTATTCTCCTTGACTGGGATGTTGTGTTTTTACTCTATAGAAGCAAACTGTACAGATTGTACAAAGTATAAAGAAAAGATAGCTAGCTTAGTAAAACAAAAGGTGGTGGCTATTTAAACTTTCGGGTCACTATGTGTCTGAGTCAACTTGATGACAATGGGTTTGTTTTGATTTTATGAGCAAAATGCCCACTTGTCTGTCAGTTTGTCTTACTGTGTTGGCTACTAGAAGCTAGGCCACCAGTATTTCAAATACCAGCAGAGTCACCCACAGTGGACAGGTTTCAGAAGTGCTTCCAGACTAAGACAGACTAGGAAAAAGGACCTGACTGCTTCTGAAAAAAATTGGTCAGTGAAAACCGTGTGACTAGCAGCAGAACGTTGTCTGGTATAGTGCCGGAAGATGAGCCCCTTTGATTGGAAGTTACTCAAAATACGACTGGGGAAGTACTGCCTCCTCAAAGTAGAGTTGACTTTAATGATGTGAATGGAGTCAAGTTTTCAGGAACTTCATTTGCTTATGTGGCAAGACTGAAAATGAGAAGAAACAGCTGCAAACATCCATTAATAATCTAATTGTTAAATGTACAAATTTCAAATCAAGGAAAACTGGAAGTTGTTAAAAATGAAATGAAGTGCTTAAAGGTCAATATCTTAAGCTACAATGAAATGAAATAGAACACTTGAAAATCAATATTCTAGGCACTGGAAACTCTGGTGGTGTAGTGGTTAAGTGCCACGGCTGCTAACCAAAAGGTCAGCAGTTCAAATCCACCAGGCACTCCTTGGAAACTCTGTGGAGAGGTTCTACTCTGTCCTATAGGGTCAGAACTGACTCAACGGCAATAAGTTTTTTATTCTAGGCATTAGTGAACTGAAATGGACTGGTATAGGCCATTTTGAATCAGAAAATTGTATGGTTTAATATGCCAGAAATGACAAATTGAAGTGGAATGGCACAGTATTTACCATGAAAAAGAACATTTCAAGTTCTATCCTGAAGTACAATGCTGTCAGTGCTAGGAAAATATCCATATCCCTACAAGGAAGACAAGTTAATATGATTATTATTTAAATTTATGTTCAAATCACTAATGTCAAGAGGAAACTGAAGATTTTTACTAACTTTTGCAGTCTGAAATTGGTCAAACATGCAATTAAGATGCATTGATAATTACTAGTGTTTGGAATGCAAAAGCTGGAAACAAAGAAGAAAGACTTGTATTCAGGAAATATGGCCTTGGTGATAGAAATGACATCAAAGAGTACATGATAGAATTTTACAAGACTAATGACTTCTTCATTGTAAATATCTTTTTTCAAAAACATAAACAGCAATTATATACATGGACCTCATCAGATGGGATGCACAGGTATCAAATCCACTACATCTGTGGAAAGAGATGATGGAAAGATCAGTCCGAAGAAGGCCAGCGACCAACTGTGGAACAGACCAATAATTGTTCCTACACAAGTTCAAGTTGAAGCTGAAGAAAATTAGAGTATGCCCATGGGAGCCAAAATATGACCTTGAGTACGTTCTGCCTAAATTTAGAGATTGTCTCAGGAATAGATTTGATGTATTGAACACTAATGACTGAAGACCAAATGAGTTGTTGCATGACATCAAGCATATCATACATGAAGAAGGCAAAAAGTCATTAAATACAAGAAAGAAAGAAAAAAAAAAAGGATGTCAGAGGAGACTCTGAAAATTGCTGTTGAACATAGAGTAGCTAAAATGAAAGGAAGAAATGATGAAGTAAAAGAACTGAACAGATTTCAAAGAGCGGCTCAAGAAGACAAAGTAAAGTATTATAATGGAATGTGCGAAGACCAAGAGATAAAAAACCAAAAGGGAAGAATGTGCTCAGCATTTCTCAAGCTGAAAGAAGTGAAGTTTCAAGGCTTGAGTTGCAATATTGAAAGATTCTATGGGGAAAATATTTTTAAAAATGCAGGAAGCACAAAAGAAGATGGAAGGAATACACAGGGTCACTGTACCAAAAAGAGTTGATTGACACTCAACCATTTCAGGAGGTAGTGTATGATCCAGAATTGATGGAATGCAAGGAAGAAGTCAAGCTGCACTGAAGGCGTTGATGAAAAACAAGGCTCCAGGAATCTATGGAATACCAATTGAGATGTTTCAACAAACAGATACAAAGCTCGATATTCTCACTTGTCTACGTCAAGAAATTTGGAAGACGGCTTCCTGTTCAACTGACTAGGAGAGATCCATATTTGTGCCCACTCCAAAGAAAGGTAATCAAACAGAATGTGGAAATTATTGGACAATATCATTAATATCACACACACACAAGTAAAATTTTGCTGAAGATCATTCAAAAGCAGTTGCAGCAGTTGCCAGAAGTTCAAGCTGGGTTCAGAAGAGGATGTGGAATGAGGGTTACCATTGCTGATGTCAGATGGATCTTGGCTAAAAGCAGAGAATACCAGAAAGATGTTTATTCGTGTTTTATTGACTATGCAAAGGCATTTGACTTTGGATTATGGATGACTTTGTAAAAAATGGGAATTCCAGAACTCATAACTGTGCTCATGAGGAACCTGTACATAGACCATGAGGCAGTCATTCAAACAGGACAACGGGATACTTGGTGGTTAAAATTAGGAGAGATGGGCATCGGGGTTGTATCCTTTCACCATACTTATTCAATCTGTACGCTGAGCAAATAATCCGAGGAACTGGACTATACGAAAAATCAAGTGGCTCAGGATTGGAGGAAGACAAATTAATAACCTGTGATATGCAGATGACACAACCTTCCTTGCTGAAAGTGAAGAGAACTTGAAGCACCTACTAATGAAGATCAAAGACTGCAGTGTTCAATATGGATTGTGCCTAACATAAAGAAAACAAAAATCCTCACAACTGGACCAATAAGCAATATCATGATAAACAGAGAAAGGATTGAAGTTGTTCAGGATTTCATTTTACTTGGATCCACAATCAACTGTCATGGAACCAGTGGTCAAGAAATCAAATGACATATTGTCTTGGGCGATCCACTGCAAAAGATCTCGTTAAAGTCTTTTTAAAGTGTTAAAAACAAATATGATACTTTGAGGACTAAGATGCACCTGACTCAAAGTATCGTGTTTTCAATGGCCTCATATGCATGAGAAAACTGGACAATGAATAAGGAAGACTGAAGAAGAATCGATGTCTTTGAATTATGGTGATGGCCAGGAATATTAAATATACCATGGACTGCCAGAAGAATGAACAGAACATACCTATCTTGGAAGAAGTACAGCCAGAATGTTCATTAGAAGCGATGATGGCAAGACTTCATCTCATATGGGCATGTTATTAGGAGGGACCAGTCCCTGGAGAAGTACATCATGCTTGGTAAAGCAGAGGGTCAGTGAAAAAGAGGAAGACCCTCAGTAAGGTGGATTGACACGGTGGCAGCAACGATGGGCTCAAGCATAACAATGATTGTAATGATGGTACAGGACCAGGAAGTGTTTTCGTTCTGTTGTAGATAGGGTTGCTATGAGTCAGAGATGCCTCAAGGGCACCTAACAACAACAACAATGAAGCTTTTTAGTGGTGAAGATATGAAGTTATAGAAAGTCAGTGCAATAAAATAGATCAACAAAATAATAAGGGCAAGGAAATAAGAAAACATCTGATCTATAACAAATATTTTTTTCCCAAAATAGTAGCATGAGGGGTCAGGAAGCCTAACATTTGTTCCCTATCCAATTACTTTTAACCATAAATGTTATAAATCATTAGTGCATATAAAGTTTTAGAAAAAAAAAAAGTGATGGTTAGTTGACATAAAATAACCATATTTAACTGGAGAAGTAGCTCAGTTATACCTACCCTTTCTTTTAAGGTTGTTCCAAGTCTGATGTGAATATAGACAAAGGTCTTTTCTCATAATTTCTTATAATCATAGATGTGAACAATTTTGACAATGAGAACAATATTAACAACATTCAAAGTCTAACAAGATACCATTTACATGAGATGGTTTTGGCTTTATTGGACAGACATTTTAATCACTACTTACGTTTTTTCAATATATGAAGCAGGGTTATAAAACAACAGCATTTAAAAAATAGAAGTAAGGGTAAGGCAGGATCTTTTAGATAATATATTCTATTGTTTTTGTCTGTATGCACTTTAATATGTTCCCAAATAAAGACACTTGAAGAAATTATGTAACTTATTAGCAAATTAAGATATTTTGAAGAGATATGTTGTAACGGAAACCTGGTACTTTAAGCAAAAATCCAAGTCCAATGTATAGAATGAGCAGATGAAAAACATGAAGAACAATTGTAAGCTCAGTAAAGTGCTCTCATGTTACAAAAACTACCAGAGAATCTCATCACCAGAACTCTCATCGTCATAAAAACAGTTATTGTTAATTGGTCTTTCATATTAAGCATTCATTGGGGTTACTTTCTTCATTAAAAAAATGAAACTGAGCTTTTAAACCTAGGTTCAGTCTTTGTTTTCTTCCTCTCTTGATTAAGTGAAAGTGAAATAAGTTCAATAGGTTATAGGTTGGAATTATGAGTTTACATTTCAAAAGATCAAATTAAGGGATCGAAAAGGACAGAAGCAGCATAAACACACCCATGTACGTATCTGGATAGACTTACGACATCTGTGTCAATGCAGTGTTGATATAAATACTGATATTATAAACTATGCTAACATTTTTCCTGGGTCCAACATTTGTATGGAATACATTATTCAAATAAATACCTTCTCATAATAGAAATTTTAAAGAAGTGGTAAGAAAGACAGCTTGGAGATACATATATATGTGTGTGTGTGTGTGTGAAGTCAGTATAATTGGATGACTATAAAATACCCACTATTGTACTAGAGTCTGGCCTAACAAAAAATAGCAAGGAAAAAGAGATTCTTTTTACAGAGAGAAGAAGCAACCAGATCTACTTATGGTGGGAAAATAAGAGAATCTAAACCCAAACCTGTTGCCATTGAGTCGATTTTGACTAGTGGTGACCACATCTGTATCAGGGTAGAGCTATTCCATATGGTTTTCTTAGCTGTAATCTTTACAAAGGCAGATTACCAGTTCTTTCTTCTGTGATGCTGCTGGGAGGGTTTGAACTGCCAACTTTTAGGTTAATAGTGGAGCACAAACCATCTGTACCACCCAGGGGCCTATCTATAGTCCTTAAACAGAATATATTGCATTGCTGAGTATAGTTTTTTTCTTGAATATATTTATGCTGCCTTGATTAAGTCCATATGAATTCCAAGTCTAGAGTAAAATAAGAAATGACAGGGTTTAATTAAACTTAGAATAATTAAAAAAAGTACTGTTAAACTAGTTCCTCAACTTCTTAGTGGGAAAAATAAACAATAACATTATTAATCACACCTGTCTTTGGTTGTATATGGGAATAATTTAAAGAAAAATTTCTTTGAATTTAATTTTTTAAAAAATCACGGGCTTTCTTGGCTTTTGGATAAGCAATATCTTTTCAGTATGGACAAAACCGACTTCAGCAATGAGTTAGTCAATGTTTCCTACAGTATCTTTTCTGAGAAGATGAAGCAAAGTGGTCTGAACCATTTTCCCAAACGTTGGATTGTAACTGGTTAAACCACTTTATCCATTCATTTCTTGGGAACTCTGATAAAAACTGGATACACTAATTTGCCTTTTATCTCAGTAGCTGTATTCAGCAAGCCTTTGGATATTAAAACCTGAAGCTCCATGGAAAAGGCTGGATCTCTTGGTAACAGCAATCATATGGGTCCTGCCTTTGGAATTTGGGCTTCTTTTCTTAAAGACATTGTCTATTAAGAGGATGGTTCACCATAAGCCCAATTCAGATCTACAGGAATTGGCTTGCTGCGTCCTTTCCGTTCTTCAATGTAACTTCTGAGGCAGTTCCAGGTTTCTCTCCCACTCCCACTCCCAAGTTGATATAGAATAACGATGCTCGATCACCAAGTTAGAAAAATGTCATGGACTAATTTTATAATCTTGCAATAACTTTAAAATAAAATCAAAGAATGTGAGATGGGGAAGAAAAGGAGTTAGGGAAGAAGAGAAGAAGAAAGAAAGGGAGGGAAAGAAGGTAATGAAGAATGAACGAATCAATCAATCAATTAGTAAAGAAACCAAGGGAGGAAAGGAAAATCATCCGAAACCCCAAATATTTGCTGAATCAGAGGAACAGAGAAAGAAGCTAAGCATGAGAGGAAGAGAATGCACTTGGTGCCTGCTTGGTATGTGATAGTCAGTGCACTAGAGCATTTCACTCATTATCATAAATCTTTACAACAATCTTTGATGTTGATTGAGGTTTGCTACCTGGTCCATCAGCATCTAAACCCCATAGTCTTTCTACTGAACAACTCAGCACAGTAAGTGAGCACAGGAGGTTGTATCCTTAGTTAAGCTTTAAACCACATGAACTACCTGATATATAAACATAGGGTTGGCAATTAGAAGGCTGAAGGTTTCTCTGCACTGTTTTTATTGCCCTTTATGTTGTTGCTAGGTTATAATTTGCATAATATCAGGTCAAAAATCTGAATAATCTATGTGGTGTCTTAAATGGGTAATTTCATTTATCTAATCAATATGAGTTGGAATCAACTCGACAGCAATGGGTTTTAAATCAATATTCCAACCATGCCAATATTTTCAGTGAGTCCCAGAAGAGAAAAACATTAATAAGCAGCCTTCCTTCCTGGACAGATTTTCTGTTCAAACTGTATACCCAATAATGCTGAAAGCAAGTCAAGAAGAAATTACACATTGTGTGCTCAGAAGAACAATAGAGAGAAATTAAAGCTTTCCTTCAAAGATAGTCAGCCCCACCCACTGAAAACCTACCTTTGGGAAGAACATAATACACTCCGAAGCACTGTTTCAGGAGAGGGTTCTAATTTGTTCTAAAGAATTTGGGGCAATTATAAAATGGTAATAGTTCTTACTGTTAAAAAAAAAAAAAAAAGATGCCTGACACTAAATCAATTTTATGAGACATTGTAGAAAATTAACTTTTCCATCATTAAAATATCAGTATGTTTCAAGATGGGGAATTTTGCAATGGATTATTCACACACACAGAAACATATATCATTACATCCAATTTACTGCCATTGTGATTGTTAAGGAGAAAGAAAGCAGTAAAGTATATGTAAGCAGTGAAAAGTAAATGCAAAGTGGTAGGGTAGGGAAAGTTCTGGCCTTAATAAACTTGCAAATGAGTGGAATCTATAAGACTAAATTAAAAGGAACTAAACATTAAAAAAAAAAAACAAAAACCTAACCCCTTGTAGTCCAGTTAATTCTGACGCATTGCGATCCTATAGGGCAGAGTAGAACCGCCCCATACAGTTTCCAAGGAGTGCCTGGTGAATCCAGACTGCCGACCTTTTGGTTAACAGCTGTAGCTCTTAACCACACACTATAATTAATAACATAGTTTTCTACTAAGGCATAAAGAATACTCTACTACTATACATACATACTAACCCAGTGCCGTCGAGTTGATTCCAACTCATAAAATGGTAGAAGCCAGGTTTGGCACTCATGGAATTTACAGAGAAGCAAGGCGAGGAGGCTAGAATGATTCATGTGGTAATGGATTAAAGTTAGAGATGTCAATATGAACTCATGTTTAGTTTAATATGGATAGAGATGGTTACATGTAGAAATATTTATAGATGTATGTATATATACACAGACATATATATGGGTTATTATACACACATCCATTTCCTTGGTCTTTCAGCTGTGAAGGCCTAAGAAAATATCCCAGTAGCACCAAGCACACCTAGTTCTCATCTCTCAGTTTCTAATACCATTCTCCAATAAAAATTACCAAGGATCCTCAGAGAAATGCCTGTTTCTGGGACTGGGCCATTGAACACACCAGATGAGCCTAAAATAGCTTGAATTTCCAGAAGATAAGGAAGTGTTCAAGAGGAAAAACACACAAACACATTGATGGAGGCATATTAAAGTAACACAGGGGCCAATTGAAAGAGCTGCCAATGGCCAAAGCTGGAGTAACTTGAGGAACATAAAAAAAAAAAGTTCTATTGGATTATAATACAAATTATAAAATAAATATCCATGAATCCTTACCACTATAAATAAATTATTGAATAAATTAATAAATGGGAAGAAGCAACTCTCCCATGCAGACAAATTCTAAACATTCTATGTAGAAATTAAATGTGGGCTGTGTATAGTGACTTACTTTCAAAGAGTAAAGTATGGAAGGGAAAAGGAGAGTGACTTTACAATGGGGAACCTGACAAACACTACCCCAGCCAGATGAACAAGATCAACATCCACAATGATAAATCATGTTGATAACATATACATTTGACATGTTGTGATAAGAATGGAACTTTACCTACTTGGTTTTCATTTCAAAAACATACAACTTTGGTCTAATTGTAAGCAAAACATCTGACAAAACATCAGACCAGCACTCCTCAAATCTGTCATGGTCATGAAAAACAAGGAAGTCTGAGAAACTGTCACAGGCAAGAAGAGCCTAATGAAACATAACTGAATGAAATGTGGTATCCCAGATGGAATCCTAGAACAGAAAAACAGACATTAGTTAAGAACTAAGGAAATCTGAATAAACTACAGACTTTGCTTGGTAATAATGTACCAATTTTCAACCCGCAAGTTGCTGTCAATGAGACCTCAGGCGTGTAAGAGTAGAGCTGTGCTCCACAGGGTTTTCAGTGTCTGATTTTTCAGAAGTAGAGCACCAGGACATTCTTTTGAGGAAAGCATTTACTGAACTCGAACCTCTAACCACCCAGGAATTCCTAAGTGTAATAAATGTATAATACTAGTATAAGGTGTGTGGCATATAGGGGTGCTGTCTGTAGTACCTTCTCAATTCTTCTGGAAATCTAAAACTGTTCTAAAAAACAGTCTGTGAAAAAAGTGATTTCAAGGTTATAAATGCAGAGTGTATGAACATAGAACAAGCACAATGAGCAACAAAGTATGGAAATGGTGATATCCTTTTATGTTGCTTTAAAATAAACTCTAAGCAAATGCAGTGGTCAAAAATGTTTAATAAATGTTAGTCGATTGAATGAATGAGTGATGAATACATGACATGGTGCTTCCAGTTCCCTGTCACACTCTTTTGACTGATTTCAATTATTGCCGAGGGTTTTTCACTTTGTCTGGCTATGACTTTATAGTCTTTTCATCAATTCTCTCCCAGGTTTTCAAATTTGGATGGGGTTGCGTATTGTTTAAATTACATAGTTTGATCCTTTAGTGGATTTTAGAAACTCTTAACGATAGTGAGTTAGTCTTTTGTGTTACCCTTAAGTAGGTAATAAAAACAAATGAGATCATATAGTTGGTCTATGCAGAGAACTAGGAAACTCAATAATAAGGTTGAAAATAAATATGAGTTGAATATCTACCATATAAAATGCTTGGCTTTAAAAATTGGAAGTTATTCAGAGAAGTAAGAAAGGGCCCTTATATGTGAGGCACAGAAATCTTTGACACACTTCTAATGCTTCCTTGCTAGAATTGGATGCTGGGCTTAAAAGAAGAGTCAAAACATAAACTCAACATTCAAACTGGTTCTGCTCTATTGGCATGGAAAACATGTCTATGTAATGTCCACTAATAACGCACAATTCTGTAGTACAAATAGTAAAAGCTACTGGGGTTCAGAGGAGAGAAGAGGCAAATAACCTGGAGTCCTTAGCTATAAAGGAAAAATAACTATACTGGCTGTGAGGAAAAGTAGATTCTACTCCCTGAATTTCTACTATGAAAATTATAAATTTTCTACTGTCTAAATTGTATTATCTATTAAAAGAGGAGGCAAGGCACTCTACCTATGTAACAAGGATTTGATAATTAAGGAAAATTTTTGCAAAAGAACATACATTGATATTCATATACAATATGCAAATAAAACAGCATTTCTCTCTTTATCTTCTTCTATCTTTGGAGCTTATTTCTTCTGTCATCTCTATTCCAGCACCTCTTCCACCTACTAGAATTGGTAATATATTGATCCTGAAGAACTGATGCCTTTGAATTATGGTATTTGCAAAGAATATTGAATATACTATGGACTGCCAGAAGAACAAACAAATATGTCTTGGAAGTAGTACCAGTCCAAATGCTCCTTAGAAGCAAGGACGATGAGACTTCATCTCATGTACTTGGGACATGGTATCAGGAGGGATCAGCTCCAGAGAGGGACATCATGCTTTGTAAGGTAGAAGGTCAGTGAAAAAGAGGAAGACCCTTGATTAGATGGATTGACAGAGTGGCAGCCAACAATGGACTTAAGCATAGCAGTGATTGTGAGGATGGCGCAGGACCTAGCAGTGTTTCATTCTGTTGTAAATAGGGTCACTATGAGTTGGAACTGACTCAATGAGCACCTATCAACAAAAATACTGGTTTTCTGGTGCTCCTCTTCTCAAAGTCAACAATGCCTCTATGTTGTTGAACTAAGTGGTCTAGAGATCCAATTGTCCTCTTATTTTATCTATCTGCTGCCTTTGATGTAATTGATCAATTACTCCTTCTTGAAACATTTTTTTCCCTTGGCTTCCAAGTGCTCTAAACTTTTCTCCTATTTATTTACCTGTTTCTTTGCAGCCTTTTTCTCTTTCTGGTTCTTCCTCATTTCCTTCACCATTGGTGTGTTGCAGATTTCAGGTGCAGTGTCCCTTTTTTTTTTTTCTTCTCCTTCTACACAGTCATTTGCTCCATTCATCCACTCTCTTACCTTTAAATGTCATCGATATGCTCAGGGCTGGATTATCCAATAAACAAGGTATGCACGGGCTTACTTGTGCATATTTACTAATCTGTAGTGAACAATTTCACATGGGTTCCACCACACCTCACCTGTGGTGAAAAATAGGTGAAATTGTTCACTATAGGTTAGTAGCTAAACAAGTAAACCCATGTGTGCCTTGCTTAATGTAAACCAGGTGATTACTTTGCCTACTGGTTAATCCAGCCCTGTATATGCTAATAATTCTCAAACCCCTTATCTCCAACAAAGACATTTCTCTGAACTCCAGATTTATGTATTTAATTGACTACTCTTATGTCCAACTGACTGCCTAATTGACAGCTCAAACTTCACTTGTTTAAAACTTGACCCCTGATAGCTCTTCCTCACACCAAATCCACTTTACTCATATTCTTTCCCAACTCAGTAAGCAAGTGGTACAACATCCTTCCATTTGCTTAGCCTAGAAACATTGGAATCTTCCTTGACAGCTCTCTTTATCTTTCCAATTCATTAGTAAATCCCGTTGGTGCTATATTCAAAATATATTCTGACTCCTGCAACTTCAGCCACCTTGATCTAATCCACCCTTATCTTCTACTTGGGTTATTGACATAGCCCCCTAACTGGCCTTTTGCTTGCATTATTTCCTCCTAGCAGGCTATTCTTCATACAGCAATTTGTGATCCTTTGAAAACTGTAAGTCATAAGGCTACTGTATACAATTGTGCAGATCGTTCAGTGTGCAATTATACGGAACTATTGACATCTCACTCATCGTGGAATTGTACGTTTATTATGACAATGTTATAACCCTAACAGTCTTGAGAAAGTAATGTCTTTTTTAATGATTGGCACGAAGGAGCCGTGTGAGTCCATAGAAACTTGAGATCTTTCACTGTTAAGCTGTTGTACAATAGGTTCCTAATCACTCAGGTTAAAGGTTAAAATCCTTTCTGAGTCCACCAAAGCTCTATGCAGTCTGGTACTTGGCTACCTCTTTTTTCTCATCTCTTACTCATCTTTATCCAGCTCAGTGCTTCCAAAATTTTTATTTACATAGTAGTCACCTAGAAGTTTCGTCAAAATGGAGACTTGGTTTTGTATGTTTGAGACGAGCCTGAGTTTCTGCATTTCTAACAAGCTCCCTGGTGATTCCAGTGGTTCTGGTCTGGAATCACTCTCATTCAATCTGTCTCATTGCTCATGATATGCTTACTCATGTCTAAAGATATTTACACATGTTGCTTCTTCACTTGAAAAAATCTCCCTCCAAATAGTCTCAAGATTAACTCCCATACATCCTTCCAGCGTTTGCTCAATTTTTTTTTCTTCGGTGAAACCCTTCCTGCCCATCTTATTTAAACTGCAATTTCCCTCCTCTCCACTGGCATTCCCTATCTGCCCTCTATCTTTCTTTATGACCCTCATCACTCTTATAGTGTATGTTTGTCAATAGTTTTTACCTATTGCCGCCAGTAGGATGTGAGCCCCCTGAGATCAAGATTATTTTCCTTAGTTTTGCACTGCTATATCCCTAGACAGGAGCCTTGGTGGCACAGTGGTTAAAGTGCTCTGCTGCTAACCAAAAAATTGGCTGTTCAAACACACCAGATGCTTTGCAAAAGGAAGATGTGGCCATCTGCTTCTATAAAGATTACAGACTTGGAAACCCTGTGGGGCAGTTCTACCCTGTCCCACAGGGTCCCTATGAGTCAGAAACAACTTGACAGCAATGGATTTTATATCCCTAGAACCTAGTTACGGTTGTATAGTAGATACTCAAATATCAATATCTACATTTTAATAGGAGTCTTGGTGGCACGGTGGTTAAGAGCTCAGTTGCTAACCAAAAGGTCAGCAGTTCAAATATGACCAGCCACTCCTTGGAAACCCTATGGGGGTAGTTCTACTCTGTTCTATAGGGTCTCTGTGAGTTGGAATCAACTGAATGGCAACAGGTTTGTTTGTTTGTTTTTTATGTCTTTCTCTAATCCATTTTCCTCTCATGTGAAACTTTATTGAGAGTTAAGAAACTGGTTCAGGTTCTATAGCCTTTCTGTATATTTCCCTTCTGTTGAATTGATGCTGCAATTATTTTTGCCTGGCAAATCTCATAAGTACATTGTGCAATATTTACACAGGGAATTTAAGTACAACACTGAACTATAGCATTAATATATCTTGGATTACTTCAGTGAAAATTTTATTAGGCCAGCAGATATTTTGTTTTTTTAGAAATTCTGATTTAAATAATATCTTTTAGAAGAGTCCTATGATGTGTTTCCAAGATTACAGAATTGATATACTACTATAGTAACAACCTTTTACCTACTTAATATTTTTAATAAAAAATACATAATTTAATATGTATAGATGTATGCATAGATTTAAAGATAATGAAATTACTGAAAATTAATAAAATTAACACCTCTATGCCTTTTTTTTTTTTCCACCTTAGGTATACCATCTCCAATCATATCATCTTTATTCTATCCCCACCCCCCAAAGTAAAACATTATTCTTAACTTTGGGTTAATCATTGTGATGATTATTTTATGGTTTTAGCACATATGTATGGTCCCGAAGTAGTATTTTTTTTAATTTGAGTCTTTTCTATAAGGGTTGAATTATGTATTATCTATCTGTAATTCAATTTCTCCATTCAACATTGTTTGTGAGATCCATTCATATTGTGCATACAGCTAGATTCAATTCTTTTTTACTATTGTAAAATATAGATATATTCAAATATATATTTTCTATAAAATATATATACATACATTTTATTAAAAATATTTTTTATCTCCATCTTGTTTATTTTTCTACATGCCCAGCTTTTTATGTCATTTTACTCTATGCTTGTTTTACTTTGCACTGATTATTATCAATATTTTTAAAAACATCTAAAAAGGAATTTGTTCTGTTTTACTCTTCTTATTGATTGTAACTACATACATATATGGAAACCCTGGTAGCATAGCAGTTAAGAGCTACGGCTGCTAACCAAAAGGTCGGCAGTTCGAATCCACCAGGTGCTCCTTGGAAACCCTATGGGGGGCAGTTCTACTCTGTCCTATAGGGTCACTATGAGTCGGAATTGACTCGCTGGCAATGGATTTGTTTTTTTTTGGTTTTATATATGATATGTGTGTGTATATATATATATTTACATATGTTTACTATAACAAAGTTTAAAGTTAATACTTTTAACCTCTTTCCAAACAATGCAAGGATCTTAGGGTATTTAACTCTGGTCTTTCCTTCCACATTAGTAAATATTTCTCCAGTTTTTTAAGTATTTTTTCCTTAAGTTTTCTTGCCTTTCAAACATTTCTTTTTCTTGTATCATTTTTCTTTTTCCTAAAGTACATCCTAGAGATGTTCCTTTAGTAATGGTCTTTTGGAAGTAAACACATATTCAGAGACTGTTTTGTTTTTTATTAAACTAAAATGTGTTTATTTTGCCCTCAATTTTAAAGGTGTAAAATTTTAGACAATTTTTTTGTTTTTCTTAGTCCTTTGAACATGTTTGTTGCTGTCCATCTAATTTTTATTTTGGAGGGATACGTAATCTGTCTTTTTTCTCAGGTGCTTTAAAGATATTTTCTTTTTTTAGTTCTTTTATTTTTTTGATTATACTTTAGATGAAGATTTACAGAACTAGCTTCTCATTAAACAGTTAGTACACATATTGTTTTATGACATTGGTTAACAACACCACAGTATGTCAACACCCTTCCTTCTCCGCCTTGGGTTCCCTGTTACCAATTTTCCCATCCCCTCCTGCCTCCTAGTCCTTGTCCCTGAGCAGATGTGCCTCTTTAGTCTCGTTTTGTTTTATGGGCCCGCCTAACCTTTGGCTGAAGGGTGAACCTCAGGAGCGACTTCATTAGGGACCTAAAAGGGTGTCTGGGGGCCATACTTTTTGGGTTTCTCCAGTCTCTGTCAGGCCAGTAATTCTGGTCTTTTTTCGTGAGTTAGAATTTTGTTCTACGTTTTTCTCCAGATCTGTCCAAGACCATCTATCGTGATTCTTGTCAGAGCACTCAGTAGTGATAGCCAGGCACCAACTAGTTGCGCTGGACTCAGTCTGGTGGAGGCCATGGTAGTTGTGGCCCATTAGTCCTTTGTACTAATCTTTCCTCATGTCTTTAGTTTTCTTCATTAGCCCTTGCTCCTGAAAGGGTGAGACCAGTGGAGTATCTTAGATGGCCGCTCACAGGATTTTAAGACCTCAGATGCTACTCACAGACTGTGCTATGCCAATTGAGCTAGATGTTCCACGAGACCATGGTCCCCACAACCCTCAGACTAGTAATTCAGGCCCTCAGGGAGTTCGGATGTGTCTGTGGAGCTTCTGTGACCTTGTCTGGTACAAGTTGTTTTTGCTTCCCCAGTATTGTGTACTGTCCTACCCTTCACAAAAGTTACCACTTATCTATTGTTTATTTAGTGTTTTTCCATCCCCAGCCCTCCCCTCCTTTGTGACCATCAAAGATTACAACAAAAACATTTTTTGTAATCCCAGCTTACATGGTATCAATATACCTAGGAGGCCAAGACTCTGTGCTAATTTACTTATTGAACCTTCTAATGTCCTCCTGTCAAAGCTGTCATTATTACCCACACTACAAGCACACGCTGTTATCTTCATTGCTGCTGATGTTTTTATAGTCACTGTCATATTTTCTGGTGTTTTAGCTATAATATGGTGGTAATTAGTATTTGTGAACCTTGAGCAATAACTTTTTTGTGAATGAAGCAGTAAGTAAAGGAAAAGAAGGAGTTATATACAAGAATTATAATTTACACGTAACATGAGTACAAAAACATTACTAAAGATTCTATATGGTCTGGTACAGGAGGAGGTTCATGGGGGGCTGACACCATGAGTTACTGCACTGGGTGACACCAACCCTAGGGATGACACTACTTTACTTGAATATTATATTTACTCTTCACACTAACACCATGATGCAAATAAACCAAACCAAATCGGTTGCCTCTGAGTCGATTCTGATTCATTAGGCATCATTATTATTACCATTTCTGTATAAGCGGCAGAAGCAAAGGCAGTTTTATTCCAGGGACTTAATTACTGATAATAATAATTATGCCAGGGGGATATTGAGAGGCTACACACGTAATGTTTAGAAAAGTGACTGTGATTGCATGGGCTTGGTGCTTGATGAACGTAAGTCATTTTATTCTGAGACTGAACTTTAGAAATGGAAACAGAAACCAAAGCTAAGTCAAGTGAGGAGCAACAGTAGACCCCCTGGCCCAGGCAGAATCTATCTGCCTCAACCGTTTGATGATACATCTGACACCCACCCAATGTGCCTTCTTTGAGTAGTTGCTAGAGTTTAGGAGGGTCTCTGCTTTCATTTTCCAGTGGGACTGGCATGGTGTTGAGCCTATTGTAAATGTTTTTAAAATGTTTGTTAAATAAACACCCCATTCAACCGATTTCTCATCCCCAAGCATAATAGATAGTTTCTGTAGAGTCGACTCTAATCATGGTGACGTTACATACAACAGAATGAAATGCTGCCTATTCTTGTGTCATCCTCATGATCACCAGCATGTTGGAGTCCATGGTTGCAGCTACTGTGCCAATCCATCTTATAAGGGACTTCCTTGCCTTCACCAGCCCTCTACATCACCAACACAATGTCCTCCTCTAGTGAGCAGGCTTTTCTTCCTAGTCTGTCTTAGTCTGTAAGCTCCACTGAAACCTGTCCACCATGGGTAAACTTGATAGTATTTGAAATATCAGCGGCATAGCTTCCAGCATTGTAAGAACATGCAAACCACCACAGTACAACAAACTGGCAACAAATGTGACCAAGCATAAGAAGCATAACCAAGTCCTGCCAGTGCCATTGGCCTGATCTAGAAACTGTGTGTTTATTAACAGAAGCACTATTCCATTAATTGTTTGTAGTGTTACTACAGGAATATTTTGAACCATAAATATACCACAGGTACCTCCCTGTACAGTTAATGTTAGGCTGTGCTTTTCACTGTGTTTTTTTCATTTATCCTTTACAGAGCCCTCCTGAGTAATCATTACGAGGTCATGCATTTAATTGATAAGAAAACTTAGATCTCAAAAAGGCACAGAGCTTGTCCCATGTTACATAGAATGAAGAAAATGAAGTAGACGCTTAAACCTAGATCTTCTAGCTTTAAGAAGTGTCGGCATTTAATGAGTATTCCTTCTCAGAGAAATGTTATGGCCATGTCAGGCAGAGTTGTTCAATATTGGAAATAAAAGCTTTTTTTCTGGGAGTTACAATATGTATTCAAGCAATATGTATTCAAGACAGGCACCAACAGAGGGATTCAGACAGATTCAGTGAGTAAAAAAAAATTTTTTTTTTTTTTTTGGTAGCCACTGGAAAATAAGGATGATGAAAACCTGCCATAATACCATATTAAAAAAAAAAAAATACCATAAGGGGGATATAAACATTTAATCAGGTGAAAATCAAGGTCGCATTATGGTGGGGGCCATGAAGTGATGAGCAAGACTGCCCAGGTAACCAGACTGGAGTTTTGGGGGGCCCAAGAGTTGATAATATCACAAATGTATTCACATTATGATAGGGCACATTATCACGCCTCCTCTCCTATTAGCTCTTGGAAGAAATATTTCATGCCTTGTTCATCTCTGTTGTCCCCCTAATCTGGCTTAACTCCTGGCCCATGGGAGTATATATATACACATACTCACATACACACACACATACATGTTTTTAAATGAATATGTGAATTGATTATTTCCCAATTGTTTATATGAATCTCTGGAGGTGCTACAATTATTCAGGTATGCAATTATCCCCCCTTCTAGCACCCTTTTTTATACTATTCCTAAATTCATCACTATCTGGTATTATTTATTTGCTAATTTGTTTATTCTGTCCCAACCCTACCCTTCAGTACACAAGAAAGCAATTTTTAAGTGAGCGGGATCCTACCCATTTGGTTCATTGCTCTGTCTTCACATCCGGCAAAACACTTAGCACACGTTGGGAGATTAAACATATTGCTCGGTGAAAGAATGAATGGTCTAATACTGCTGCAAATGCTGAGAATGATTTTCTCAATGATCAAAAGAATGAGGAGAGGCTGAGGAAAGGTAAAACAAATTTGCTCTTCTCTGAAAAGATGGAATTTGATCAGGTGTAAAAATATAATCTAGAAATCTAGACGGGAATAAAGACTTGCAACCTGAGCAATTCACCACATCATGGAATGTTAAAGCTTGGACTAGACCTACTTGAAGTTTAAAGGTAAGATGAATAACAATGACAGACAATAGCTTTCTGAAGCTCACTATCCAAAGAGGCAGTAACAGGCTGAAAACATGAAAACCTGAAAAACAAGTGCAACCTAATTATACACTGTTCATTAAAGCTGACCCTGGAGGATTGTTCATTAATGACATTTTCGTTCCCCCAGTTTCTTTTAATTTGCATACTAAAAAGAGTGAGAATTCCTTTTTTTTACACATACTGTCCCATCTGTTCTGTGGATTCAAATTAGTTCTGAAGAGACTCCCCTCACAGTTGCAGTTTCCTGGGAATTTGGTCCCAATTCACAGATCATGTAGACCAAGTTACCTTTTTAACTGTCAAAAATGAACACATCAACAATTGTCTCCACATCCTGAAAGCAAAGAAGTGATTTATTAAAATGAATGACAAAGACACAATAAAACATAAATGCCGGGCAGCTCTGCATCTCAACCTTAGCAAGGTAACTCTACAGGCCCTCTGACTCTCTTGTTTTTTTTTTTAAATGCTGCATGGTCTCTTGGAATCCAGAATTTGCATGCCAGAACACAGCCAGGGACAGGATCAGAAACTGACTTGCTGGTATCACAGAGACTGGAGAAATCAGGAGAGTATGGCTCCAGGATACTCTTTTAACTCAGTACTGAAGCCATGCCTAAGGTCCACCCTTTAGCCAAAGATTAGACAGGCTCGTAAAACAAAATGAGACTAAATGGGTACACCAGCCCATGGGCTAGGATGAGAAGGCAGGAGGGGACAGAAAAGGTGGTAATGGGGAATCCAAAGTCAAAAAGGGGAGAATGTTGACATGTCGCAGGATTGGCAACCAACGTCATTAAAAAAAAATTAAACCACTGCAGTCCAGTCGATTCTGACTCATAGCGACTTTATAGGGCATAAAACAACATGTGTATTATTTGTTTAATGAGAAACTAATTTGCTCTGTAAACCTTCATTTAAAGTATAATTAAAAAAAAAAAAAAAGAATGCAGAACCAGGAGAGGAGCGTGTCCTTTGGACCTGAGGTCCTTGTGATGAGAAGCTCCTAGGACAGGGGAAGATTAATGACAAGGACCTTCCCTCCAGAACTGACAGAAAAAGAGATACTTCCCCTAGAGCTGGCATCCTGAATTTGGACTTCCAGCCTCCAAAACTGTGAGAGAACAAATTTCTCTTTGTTAAAGTCATCCACCTGTGGTATTTCTGTTATAGCAGCACTAGATAACTAAGACAGAATGTTATAATTAGAGATGAATGTTATATATTTTAAAACTTCTTATTTCAGGTTGTTTTAAAAAAAGTATACATTCTTAAATGAAGGAACTATTGATATTTGAAAATTTGCTAGAGAAGCCTAGACTGCAACACTGCTGTTTAGTTTTGGTGACTGATCCTAAGTTATTACTGTTAATATATAATTCAAAATGTATTCTATCCTCATCCATTTTCTATCTTTTGTTTTCTTTTCCATTTTTTTTTTTTCTCTCTTTCCTCCAACCCTCTGATTTTATTTCCCTTGGTGTCTGTGATTACTTCTGTGAAGTCAGTTCTCAGTGAAAGCAAGAGAGGGAGTTTGGCTAAAAGGTAAATCTGGATTGACTAGATGATTCTGTTCTAATCTCAAATCTGTTTGCAAAGATAGCATTTTCAAAGTGACATGTAAAATGTTTAAGGCCACTGACATAGGCAGATGGGAAAGAGGTGGCACTGAGAAGGTCAAAATATGTTGGTAATTTTGTAAGTCAGACAATATTTTTGAGGGGCCGTCTTGAGCTGAGAAGCTATTTCTGAGATGAAGAAACTACTACATGCAGCCTCCTGATTATGAATGTGTTTCATTCCTAAATCTGTGTTTAAGTCTAATTAGTACTTAAATAGGAACACTTAAGCATGCCTCATAGCTAACGTCAGTCATTCAAATGTTTGTCTTAAACCCACTGCCGTCGAGTCAATTCTAACTCATAGTGACCCGATACGACAGAGTAGAACTGCCCCATAGAGTTTCCAAGGAACACCTGGTGGATTTGAACTGTGAACCTCTTGGTTAACAGCCATAGCACTTAACCACTACACCACCAGGGTTTCTAACGTTTGTCTTAGTACATAGTATATATGTACCTTTCTATGCACAAAACATTAAAAAAAAAAAATTCCAGATACACTAAAACATCTTTAACATAATTATACAGTAATAATAATAATAATCCCAGTGCCATTGAGTCGATTCTAACTTATAGTGACACTATAGGACAGAGTAGAACTGCCCTGTAGAGTTTCCAAGGAGCGCCTGGCAAATTTGAACTGCCGACCCTTTGATTAGCAGCCATAGCACTTAACCACTATATCACCAGAGTTTCTGCAGATACCTTCTTTCACCAACATAAACGGCGACTATACACATGGACCTCGCCAGATGGAACATGCAGAAATCAAATTGACCACACCTGTGGAACGAGTCGATGGAAAAGCTCAATATCATCAGTTAGAACAAGGCCAGGGGCCGACTATGGAACAGACCATCAATTGCTCATATGCAAGTTCAAGCTGAAACTGAAGAAAGTCAGAGAAAGTCCACGAGAGCCAAAATATGACCTTGAGTATATCCCACCTGAATTTAGAGACCATCTGAAGAATAGATTTGACACATTCAAAACTGGTGACCGAAGACCAGACGAGTTGTGGAATGACATCAAAGACATTATCCATGAAGAAAGCAAGTGGTCACTGAAAAGACAGGAAAGAAAGAAAAGACCAAGCTGGATGTCAGAAGAGACTCTGAAACTTGCTCTTGAGCATTGGGCAGCTAAAGCAAAAGGAAGAATTGATGAAGTAAAAGAACTGAACAGAAGATTTCAAAGGGTGGCTAGAGAAGACAAAGTATTATAATAACATGTGCAAAGAGCTGGGAATGGAAAGCCAGAAAGGAAGAACATGCTCGGTGTTTCTCAAGCTGAAAGAACTGAAGAAAAAACTCAAGCCTCGAGTTGCAATAGTGAAGCATTCTATGGGGAAAATATTAAATGACGGAGGAAGCATCAAAAGAAGATGGAAGGAATATACATAGTCATTAAACCAAAAAGAATTAGTCGATGTTCAACCATTTCAAGAGGTGGCATATGATCAGGAACCAATGGTACTGAAGGAAGAAGTCCAAGTTGCTCTGAAGGCATTGGTAAAAAACAAGGCTCCAGGAATTGATGGAATATCAATAGAGATGTTTCAACAAACAGATGCAATGCTGGAGGTGCTCACTCATCTATGCCAAGAAATATGGAAGACAGCTTCCTGGCCAACTGACTGGAAGAGATGCATATTTATGCAGATTCCCAAGAAAGGTGATCCAACCGAATGTGGAAATTATAGAACAATATTATTAATATCACACGCAAGCAAAATTTTGCTGAAAATCATTCAAAAACGGCTGCAGCAGTATATTCGCAGGGAACTGCCAGAAATTCAGGCTGGTTTCAGAAGAGGACATGGAACCAGAAATATCATTGCTGATGTCAGATGGATCCTGGCTGAAAGCAGAGAATACCAGACGTGTTTTATTGACTATGCAAAGGCATTCGACTGTGTGGATCATAACAAACTATGGATAACATTGCCAAGAATGGGAATTCAGAACACTTAATTGTGCTCATGAGGAACCTTTACATAGATCAAGAGGCAGTTGTTTGGACAAAACAAGGGGGATACTGGCTGGTTTAAAGTCAGTAAAGGTGTGCACCAGGGTTGTATTCTATCACCATACCTATTCAATCTGTATGCTGAACAAATAATCCGAGAAGCTGGACTGTATGAAGAAGAACGGGGCATCTGGATTGGAGGAAGGCTCATTAACAACCTACGTCATGCAGATGACACAACCTTGTTTGCTGAAAGTGAAGAGGACTTGAAGCACTTACTAATGAAGATCAAAGACCACAGCCTTCAGTATGGATTTCATCTCAACATAAAGAAAACAAAAATCTTCACAACTGGACCAATGAGCAACATCATGATAAACGGAGAAGAGATTGAAGTTGTTAAGGATTTCATTTTACTTGGATCCACAATCAACAGCCATGGAAGCAGCAGTCAAGAAATCAAAGCATGCATTGCATTGGGTAAATTTGCTGCAAAGGACCTCTTCAAAGTGCTGAAGAGCAAAGACGTCACCTTGAAGACTTAGGTGCGCCTGACCCAAGCCATGGTATTTTCAATTACATCATATGCATGTGAAACCTGGACAATGAATAAGGAAGACCAAAGAAGGATTGACACCTTTGAATTGTGGTGTTGGTGAAGAATATTGAATATACCGTGGACTTCCAGAAGAATGAATAAATCTGTCTTGGAAGAAGTACAACCAGCATGCTCCTTCGAAGCAAGGATGGCAAGACTGCGTCTTACATACTTCGGAAATGTTGTCAGGGGGGATCGGTCTCTGCAGAAGGGCATCATGCTTGGCAAAGTACAGGGTCAGCGGAAAAGAGGAAGACCCTCAAAGAGGTGGATTGACACAGTGGCTGCAACAATGGGCTCAAGCATAACAATGATTATAAGGATGGCACAGGACCCGGCAGTGTTTCGTTCTGTTGTGCATAGGGTCGCTATGAGTCAGAACTGACTAGATGACACCTAACAACAACAACAATAATAATGGTTTCATGTGCTTCCCAAAGTAATGCCCATTTGTTATTACTAACCATTGTATGTACCTCAAAATTTCTGATATGATAGGATTTACTGTGGTTGGTTAATAACTGAGGGTTGCGTATAAGTCAGCTGTTAGTAACCCAGGGCCTGCTTGTTGTCATGAAAGACCAAGTGCTCTAGCTCAGTGTCATAAAGGGAATCAGTAAAAAACAAAACAGAATTTAAAAATTACTGCCCCTCATTTCTTATCTGAAGTTTTATTTTTAGAAACTTGATATTTACCTACATAAAAAAAACATAGATGGAACCTATTTTAAAATCATATAATGTTTTAGAAACCTAAAACTAAGGCTTCAAACCTCTTACGGATTGAGTTGTGTCTCCCAAAGAGATATACTGAGGTCCTCACTCCGGTACCTGTGAATGTGTCTTTGTTTACAAATAAATTCTTTCTTTGAAGATGTTATCCGTTAAGCTAATGAGATCATATCAAAGAGGGGTAGATCCTAATTCCTGGTGAGTAGGGTTTTATAAAAGGGGAGAACAGACAGAAGACAGAGTCACACAAGGGAAAGGCAGCATGTAAATGTGCACCTATAGCCAAGGAAGACCATAGATTGCCAGCAGCCACCAGAAGCTGGAAAAGAAGCATGGAACAGTTCCTCTCGCAGAGCCCTTAGAAGGAATCAATAGAACTGATATACTGGTTTCTTGCCTCCAGAATTGTGTGACAATAAATTTTTGTTCTTTAAAATTAACCACTTTATTGCATTTTCTTACAGCAGCAAAATAAATAAATAAAGAAACCTAAAACAGAATCTAAAAAGATTGTTTTCACTGCTGTTAGTTATAGAGTATTCTAGATATTTCGAAGTTTTATGAAGAAAGAAGAATCTAATATTTAACATCAAGATTGCTGTAGAAAATCCAGAATATTTTCCTAGTTTTATGGATACCACTGTGGCCTTATTAACAACATTTACATGTGAGTCTAAGAATTGAAGGTGAAGTGAAGTAAATGATCATATCCAACCTATCAAAATTAAATAAAAAAAAATCACCATTTAATCTTAGGTAGGATTCCTTTAGCTGCCACTCTGAGCAAAAAATGAAGAAGTACTGCCTACAGGGAATTGAAAAACTACTTCGTATCAAAAGTCATTTTTATGAGGCACTTGATTCTTGTATTTCTCCTTTCCCTCTTTGTCTCCACTTTCTCTCCCCATGTAGCAAGGCTTTTTTAACTGTCTGGGTCTGTGGTTAGGGAAGAAGCTGATAGTGGACGAACACTTTTAGTTCAAGGGAAGTGTACCTGCTGCAGGATTCCTCACAGCAAAATCCACACACTGTGGATGCCCAGACTCTACCACAGGTGTCCTGGTCCTAAAACTAAGGGGAGTGATGCCAGAGCAGCTTCCTTTTGAGCAATCACTCCAGGATTTTTTTAGTGCAGTATGAAATTTTTGAACCACCACTAGATGAATGGCCATAGGAACAAAATGCTTTCTTGATTTTATTTCAATAAGTTCTATGCATTGATCCATTTAAACAACTTATTTAGTATTTGTTTAATATGTTAAACAGTATGAACATTTGATATTTTGTCATATTATTGTCACCTTCTAATACAAAGTAAGCTTGGTCACATGGATGTAAACAAGAAGAAGTTTGATCTCTTCCTCGCTGTTTCCCTCTAATTGCCTGCCATCACTCATCTGTCAGTAGGTTGTACTGTGGTAGCTTGTGTGTTGCTGTGATGGTGGTAGCTATGCCACTGGTATTTCAAATATCAGCAGGGTCACTCATCATGGGCAAGTTTCTGCAGAGCTTCCAGACTAAGACGGACTAAGAAGAAAGGCCCAGGCATCTACTTCCTAAAAGTAGCCAATGGAAGCCTTGTGGATATTGGATAAAAGGATATTGTTCGATATTGTGCTGGGAGGTGAGCCCCCTAGTCTGGAAGGTGTTATACAAGAGCTGCAACAATGAGTGCAAACATCCCAGTGATCATGAAGCTAGTATAGGACTGGGCAAAATTTTGTTCTGTTATACATAGGTTCACCATGCGCTGGAGCCAACTCAATAGCAACTAACGACAACTAGTTCCCAAAACAAACAGGGCAGAACTTCCAGAGGAGCTAAGTGAAATGAATGTGGGTGACCACACAGAACAACCTCAATGAGAACTCCCGAACAGACGAGACCTGGGAGTAACAGCACCTGTGGACCTTAACTGTTATCATACTGTATTCCAACATTAGAGCTTCAGATACTGAACATCTAGTTAGTAATTGTGTACATCAATCCATTTATCCAAAAATAAGCTTTCTAAAAATGAGAATACTCAATGCTAACAAGTATGCAAGGAACTGGCTCTTCCAGTTCTTTTGTATATCTGATTACAAATTGGTAAGGATCCAAACACCCTTACCCTAGAACTATGGGGACTGATGCATGTTGAAGTTGAAATGTTTTTAGATTTTAGAAAGTCAAGGCAATTTGCACATATTAGAAGTCTTCCTAATGAACTTTTATTATTTATTTCTACAACAAAGTCCATGGATATTTTACCTACAAGAACATATACTTGCTAGCAAATGACTTTGACATGAGGAAAATAATTTTTTTAAGGAGAAGCTGCATTTACAAAGCTGGAATAATTCAACTTGTCAACAGTACTTCTCCCTAAATGTATTTGAAATAGAGAAATCCTTCGGCAATTTACGCTTTGGGGTGAGCATCTTTCTTTGGCCTTTTATTCTCTGTAGTAATTCCATTAAAAGAGCACAATTTACCGCACACCTGTCTTTGCAGATTTTATCAATGCTGAAGCCTTTTAAACTGAGAATGGGATTAAATAAACGCCATTTACCAATGTGGTAAAATACAATAGACATCCAGCCCATTAAATGGCCAGCTAAATCAATGTATCCACCTGGCAGCAGTTTCCAGAAGATAAGGTGAAAACCTCCTGTTCTATTTGATAGAAGAGTAAACTTCAAGGCAAGAATTTACAGTAGAGCCAGTGTGTACCTTGAGGGTGTGTTCATTATTCTCAAATTGCCCTCTCATGTCCACAGATTTGTGGTTAGTACACAGAGAGGCAATTCTTACCCACCTCCTGTGAGGTTATACAGGTTGCTTTGAAGCCAGTAACCGATCTGGAGAGCAGGCGAATGATTGGACGGTGTTTAACATATACTGATAAATTTTAATTTTGGAATATATAGTGTTAAAAATCACCTCAGATAATGTGCTGACTCTATGACGGTGACCAGGAGAGGGTGTGGATGGTCAGGAAACTAAAGAAAGTAATAATAACTATAAGAATTCACAATGTGCTTGTATGTGTGTCAGGCACTGTGTTTTATAAAACCAAGAACCCGTTTTATAGGTTGATTAATTTGATAGGAATTAATCAAAGGAAGGAAATTAATGTTGTTTAGTGTTTGCAATGTGCCAGAAGCTATTCTTGGCACTTTTACATGTATCATTATTACTATTTTTCATCTTCACAAATAGACTTTGTGGTAGATACTATCATGGGTAGGAGAACAGAGAATAAGATTTAACTCCCCCAGGATCACAACAAGAATTTTGAAGCCAGTGTTTTAATTTAGGCTTTCTGCTTCCCAGACCCACTCTTTTGAAAAACAAAAATAGAAAGAATAGTAGAAGTGCTACACTTTTTTTTTTTTTGGTAGTCTTAGGCTAAAGCTGAGCATTACAAATAGGAATTAACTCTTCAGATGGCAGTTTAGGAGACAGTAGTCAGTGACTGAAGTTAGGGGTCAACCATCCAGCTCAGGCAAAGGAGAAGCAGGTCATGGTGGGTTTCCCAGAAAATGTTCAGGGTAAAAACTACAAGCTGAGGCATTATCCTTAGAGTTACAGTTAAACAAAAGAATTAACTAATGACCTTAAATAAGGCAATGTGCCTGAAAGCCACTAACTTTTTATTGGGTATAAGTAGGTTCAATATATGTCCATTGAACCTAGAGACTTAAGACACTATTGCATAGGGATAGTGCATGGCCCCATTGAATCAGATGGACTTGATTTCAAGTCCAAAGTCTGTCCCTTTCCTCAGCTGTGTGACTTCTGACAGTATCCTGGTGGCGTAATGGTTAAGAGTTCGGCTGCTAATCAAAAGGTCAGCAGGTTGAATCCACCAGGCACTCCTTGGAAACCCTATAGGGACAGTTTTGCTCTGTCCTGTAGAGTTGCTATGAGTCCGGATTGGCTTAACAGCAATGGGTTTTGTTTTGCAATGGGTTTCTTTATTTGTAAACAAGGAAAAAAAGAGGTAATAGAACTTAATCAATGGTTTATACAGAGGAATGTTATGATATAATTTATATAAAGCACTTAGCCCTCTAAACCCAACCGAGTGCGGTCAAGTCGATTCCGACTCATAGCGACCCTAGAGGACAGGGTAGAACTGCCCCATAGAGTTTCCAAGGAGCGCCTGGCGGATTCAGACTTAGCCCTCTACCTGGCACTAAATAAATATCTGATAAATATTTATATGTTCAAAAGATATTCTCTATATACACATAAATACATATGTATGTGTATATATGTGATGGTTAAGGTTGTGTGTCAACTTGGTTGGGCCGTGATTCTCAGTGGTTTGGCAGTTATGTAGCAATGATGTAATTTGGCAGTTATGTAAGAATGTAGTCGTTCTTCATGATGTGATCTGATATGATCAGCCTATTAGTTATAAATGGAGTTTCCACAAAGGTGTGGCCTGTATCCAGTATACGTATGGACTTACTGGCAAAACTGGTTTGCTTGCTCTGGATACTGATCTCCAGGTCTTGGGACTTGAACCAGAGGCTTGCCGTATTGTCTGCCAGTCTTGGGATTCCTCAGGCTCTGGAGCCTGTGAGCTAGTAGTCTGCCTTCTTACATGCCAACCTTGAATTCATCAGCCTCTACAGGTTGTGGGCCAGTGGCCTGATATTTGACCTAGCAACCTTGGATTCATCAGCCCCTACAGCTACATGAGTTGGGAAAATCCTACAGGCTGATACCTGACCCACGGACTTTGGACTAGGCAGCCCCTACAACCTTGTGAGCCATTTCCTTGAGATAAATTTATCTCTCTCTCTGTATATATATATATATATGCTTCACTGGTTTTGTTTCTCTAGAGAACCCAGCCTTAGACATTATATATACACCAACATATACTCTGTGTGTGTATGTATAAATATATTCATACACACATGCACTTTATATGTATACATGCATATTTGTGTATATATTTAAATGTATGTATGTGTTTATGTGCATACACATGTACATATGTGTACAAATATTGTATATATATATGTTGTTAGGTGTCACTGAGTCAGTTCCCACTCATAGAGACCCCATGTACAACTGAAGGAAACACTACATGGAGCTCATGTCATCCTCACAATCATTGTCATGCCTGACCTGAGCTCACTGTTGCAGCCACTGTGTCAGTCCATCTTGTTAAGGATCTTCCTCTTTTTTGCTGACCCTCTACTTTACCAAGCATGATGTCCTTCTTCAGGGATTGGTTCCTCCTGATAACATGTCCAATTTACATAAGACAAAGTCTCGCCATCCTTGCTTCTAAAGAGAATTCTGACTGTGCTTCTCCCAAGACAGATTTGTTTGTTCTTCTGGCAGTTCATGGTATATTCTTCAACAACACCATAATTCAAAGACATCAATTCTTCTTCAGTCTTCCTTATTCATTGTCCAGGTTTCACATGCCTATGAGGCAACTGAAAATACCACGGACTGGGTCAGGCGTAACTTAGTCCTCAAGGTGACATCTTTGCTTTTTAATACTTTAAAGAGATCTTTTGCAGCAGACTTGCCCAATGCAATACATTATTTGATTTCTTGACTGCAGCTTCCATGGATGTTGATTGTGGATCCAAGTAAAATGAAATCCTTGACAACTTCAACATTTTTCTCCATTTATCATGATGTTACTTGTTGGTCCAGTTATGAGAATTTTTGTTTTTTTTATGTTGAGGTGTAATCCATACTTAAGGCTTCATCATTAAGTGCTTCAAGCCCTCTTCCCTTTCAGCAAGCAAGGTTGTATCATTTGCATATCACAGGTTGTTAATGAGTCTTCCTCCAATTCTGATGCTGCCTTGTTCTTCATATAGTCCAGCTTCTCTGATTATTTGGTGAGCATACAGACTGAATAAGTACGGCGAAATGATATAACCCCGACAAATGCCATTCCTGACTAAACCATGCAGTATTCCATCGTTCTGCTCTAATGGCTGCCTCTTAATCTATGTACGGGTTCCCCAGGAGCACAATTAAGTGTTCTGTAATTCCCATCCTTCACAATATTATCCATAATTTGTAGTGATCCCCACAGTCAAATGCCTTAGCATAGTCGATAAAACACAGGCAAACATCTTTCTGGTATTCAGCCAAGATCAATTCAATATAGTTCCACATCCTCTTCTGAATCCAGCTTGAATTTCTGGCAGTTCCCTGTTGATGTACTGCTGCAAATGCTTTCAAAGGATCTTCAGCACAATTTTACCTGTGTATGATATTATTCGATAATTTGCACCTTCTGTTGAATCACCTTTCTTTGAAATGGGCACAAATATGGATCTCTTCCAGTAGGTTGGCCAGGTAGCTGTCTTCCAAATTTTTTGGCATAGACGAGTGACCACCATCAGCACTGCATCCATTTGTTGAAACATCTCTATTGGTATTCTGTCCGTTCCTGGAGCCTTGTTTTTCGCCAATGGCTTCATTGCAGCTTGGACTTCTTCCTTCGATACTATCGATTCTTGATCATATTCTACCTCTTGTAATGTTTGAACATTGACCAGTTCTTTTTGGTACAGTGACTTTGTATTCCTTCCATCTTCTTTTGATGCTTCCTGTGTCGTTCAATACTTTCCCTGTAGAATCCTTCAAAATTGCAACTCAAGGCTTAAATGTTTCTTCAGTTCTTTCATCTTGAGAAATGCAGAGAGTGTTCCTCCCTTTTGGTTTTCTATCTCCTGGTCTTTTATATCACATTATAATACTTTGTCTTCTCAAGCTGCCCTTTGAAATCTTCTGTTCAGCTCTTTTACATTATTTCTTCTTTTTACTTAGCTACTCTACGTTCAAGAGCAAGTTTTAGGGTCTCTTCTGACATTCATTTTGGCCTTTTCTTGTTTTCCTGTCTTTATAAATGGCTTCTTGTTTCCTCCATGTATGATGTCCTTGATGTCACTCCACAACTTGTCTAATCTTTGGTCATTAGTGTTCAATGTGTCAAATTTATTCTTCAGATGGTCTCTAAATTCAGGTGGTACGTACTCAAGGTCATATTTTGGCGCTTGTGGTCTTGCTCTAATTTTCTTCAACTTCAACTTGAACTTGCATAGGAGCAACTGATGTTCTATCCTGCAGTCAACTCTTGGCCTTTATCTGACTGATGATAATGAGCTTCTTCATTGTCTTTTTCAAGATGATGTATATAAATATACACACACACTCTTATGTATGTATTACACATAGTGTAAGTACATTTTATGTTATTAAAATAATATTCTATGGACAATGTTGTGTCCTGATCATATAAATATAAACATGATTCATTTTAGTATTTTAATATCATTTCTTCATAAAAGAACAACTTTTTAATGGCTATGCAACACTCCACTCTATGGCTGATCATAAATTTACTTAATCATTCACCTTTTCTTGGGCATTTAAAAAATATCACATTTTTCCCCAATGTGATGGGTGTCTTTTATAGGAATTTTTATTTATCTACTTTGGATTATTTTCTTAGGATTGGAAAGAAAAATAAATAAATTAATTGCTCAAGTGGTATAAATATTCTGAACTATTAATTTGTGTCTCAAAATGATACAATAAAATTTATTCATATTTTTGAGCACCTATTTTTATTTTATGATAAGATATAATAATAGCTTAATTTGTAAGAGAGTAGTTGCAAACTTTCTTCTGCCAAAAAATGGTTTGGGCATAGTTTACACAGCGTCTATAGAATAATTATATAAAGACAGGAGATTATTATTTTAAAAATTATCAGTTGGGCTGTGGAAGCCAAAGGCAAGAAATTAGCATTGACTGGGTAATGTTATTTACAGATTACACACCAGATGCTGTAAAGGACAGTTCCTGTAACCTTACTTAATCTCACTACAGCACTTAGAAAGCAGAAGCATACAGAGTAGCATAACTTATCACAAACCATGAAAGCACTAAGTAGCAGAAAGTGGACTTGAATTCAATTCTAAGTCTCTACTTCTCTAAAGTGGAAGCATAGTACAGAAATTTTCTATATGTATGTAAGGCCTTAAGCTTAACATGGCAGGGTGACACCAAAGATGCCTTTTCCTCACTGTATTGCTTTTGCCATAGTTGCACTCTGAGTCCTAGAGCTCTGGAGAATGGAAAGAGGGGAAACATGTACATATGTTTTGTGCTCATTTATCCAGGGTTCCAAGGTAGAGATCAGGTGCTAAAATGGAAGGAATTCCAAGGGTCCAGTCTGAAATTCTCAGTTAATGGTTTATAGGTTTAGAGAATGCACTAGAAATCTCTGGGGACCAGTGGTGGGCATAGAAGGAAAGGGAGTATTGGAGGAAATGTGAGAAGGATCAGTGTTAGAGAAGCAAAATTTCTATCCTAGATCGATGGGTTCTTGACAGATATTTATCTTGGTAGCTTACTATAAAAACATATATTTTAGCTGCTGGCCTAGATACTGATGGGAACATGCTCTTCTTTTAATGACTGTTCTAAAGATGAAAGAGTCTTCTGTTTTGGTGCTATTGGACATGCAATACTATAAACTCCAGCGTCACCACATGAGCCACGTGTTCAGAAGGGAAGAACTGATTTTCAGTGTAAACGGTTTATTGAGTTAATCTTCCTATGTACAAATATATTAAGCATGGTCCTTCAGGAGTCAATAATTGACTCCTGTGACCCTGAAGTAGTGAATTTAGGTCTGATGCAGGTGGTCATTCATGGTTTTTCATGAGCTGTTTCTTACAACTGATGCTAAGTTCCGCAGGCCTACACATGATTTTATGCCAAGATGGGTCATAGCTTTAGTTGCTGTTAGCATCTTAACAGTTTAACATGGTAAAGTGCCTCTTAAGGGAAGCAGGCCTGCTGGAGGATGATTTTGTGTTTCCAAGGCAGCTCAGCAAGGATGCTCTCACTCACATTTCCTAATCAGTGCATTGTAGACGCTTAGCACTTCTCAAAACATCTTCTTCGCTTTATGACTTGGGGACCTCGGAAGTGCTTTTGTAGCAGTGTCAGTTCTCAGGGTTTGTCTTATAGTACGCATGGGGAAAGGAGAGAATTTGCTTAACGTTAGCTACTGACTCATGCCCTTCCATCTGACCTTCATTGTTGGACACTCTTTGCTTTTCTCTGCTGGGTCAATGTTCTACTTACTGATTGAAAAAAAAAAAAAAAAAAGAATTATAGATTTATAGAGTAGAACTGCTCCATTGGGGTTTCTTTCCTGCAGACTTTACAGAAGCAGATCGCTGTCTTTCTTCTGCAGCATAACCGAATGGGTTCAAACTGACTACCTTAAGTTAGTAGTAGAGTGCAAGCCATTTTTGCCACCAGGGAACTTTAGTTAGCTGATAGCCACTCCATACAGATTCTGGACACTTTTCTCTTGACTGAGGGTTGCCCTCTGCACAGGCAGCAACAGAGAGGTCATTAGCCCTCATTTCCTTCGACTGCCCTCAGCTGGTTATTTGTGGACCCTCATCTCCACTCTTGCTCTTCTACATTATTTTCTGTATCTCAGAGGACTACAGACTTGGAAATTGCATTTGCCAGAATTCTTTGCCAGCGATGACTTTGGAAATTATGGATTTGGAGGCATTTAGAGCAGATAGGCAAGTAAAAGGAAGTAGATATATGTTTTTTTTCCTTCTAGATTTCTCAGTAGCAGAGATGGGCAATGTCAGCTACTGCAGGCAATTGTGGGCTTCAGTAGCAGTGGCAGTGAGTCCAGTAGCATCAGTGAGCATGTGAATTCATGAAGGCCCCTTCAGGCTTGTGGCCATCAGACTTCTAGCTTACTCCACAATGACAGCAGTGGCAGTTCTAGATCCCCAGTGACTGTGGGTAATGGTTGTATCCCCTACAATGTGTCAGCTCCAAGGAGAGCATCAAAGATTGAATTGTGTCCCCAAAAAAGTATGTAACAACTTTCCTAGGCCATGGTTCCTGTATTGTATGATTGTCCTCCATTTTGTGATCTAACATAACTATCCTCCATTTTGCACCATTTTGTAAATCCTAACTTCTATATAGTCTCTGGGAATTGACAAAACACGAACTGAGGTGCTTCAACAAATGGATGCAGTGCTGGAATGCTCACTCATCTATGACAAGAAATTTGGAAGATAAATACTTGGCCAACCAGCTGAAGACATCCGTGTTTGTACCCATTCCAAAGAAAGGTGATCCCCCTGAATGTGGAAATTATCAAACTATATCATTAATATCACATGCAAATAAAATTTTGCTGAAGATCATTCAAAAGCCACTGCAGCAATATATCGACAGAAATTCAAGCTGGATTTCGACGAGGACATGGAACCAGGGATATCATTGCTGATGTCAGATGGATCCTGGCTGAAAGCAGAAAATACCAGAAAGTTATTTACCTGTGTTTTATTGACTCTGCAAAGGCATTCGATTGTGTGGATCATGAACAAATTATGGATAACAATGGGAAGAACAGGAATTTCAGAACATTTTATTGTGCTCACGAGGAATCTGTACATGGATCAAGAGGCAGTTGTTTGAACAGAACAAGGGGATACCACATGGTTTAAAGTCAGGAAAGGTGTTGTATCCTTACACCGCACCTATTCAACCTGTATGCTGAGCAAATAATCTGAGAAGCTGGACTATATGAAGAACGGGGCATCAGGATTGGAGGAAGACTCATTAACAACCTGAGTTATGCAGATGACACAACGTTGCTTGCTGAAAGTGAAGAGAACTGGAAGCACTTACTGAGGAAGATCAAAGACGGCAACCTTAAGTATGGATTACACCTCAACTTAAAGAAAACAAAAATCCTCACGACTGGACCAATAACCAACAACATGATAAACAGAGAGAAGATTGAGGTTGTCAAAGATTTCATTTTACTTGGATCCACAATCAACACACATGGAAGCAGCAGTCAAGAAATCAAAAGACGCATTGGGCAATCAAATCAGGTGTTGTGCTGGGTTGGGGTTTTGTTTTCACTATGGTTACACTCAGTGCACCCATAGGCTTAAAATTCTTCCAGCATTACACTGCATTTTGTATGGGGACCAGTTTGCTAGAGGATTTTCTTCAATAACTGATCCACCCTCAACTTTAGAACTTCTTTTTTACCTCCTCCTCAGATATGCTGTATTTCCATCTTCTTGTCTCTTCCTTAGCAGTTGATTGCTGTTACATGTTATTCTATGCTTGTTCCCAGGCCGTGGGCAGTGTAGAACATTCTCTATTGTTCTGGTTCAGTCTTAGTGTTAGTCAACTACTATGTTCCTGGATTTTGAGGGTGCAGCCTTCTCAGTGATTCTATCTCTCCCCAACTAGTCGGGGATCTCTAATGACCTGGGTCCAGTTTCCTTTTCTTTATCAAGGAGCAAAAGATATTTTTTTCTGTCCTATTCTTCCACCCGAATGGGTCTTTACATATGTCATGAGGGTGACAGGGATTGCTGCCCTTCCTTTGAGATCTTAAGGCTTTTGTTTTACAGAAAAAAAGATAGGGGAAAAAAGGATTTAGGCAGGGCTTTGTGTATTCTCACACTGTGGTTGCGGGTTCCCTTGCCCAGCCTGCATCATGAGTGAGGCGTGTTACTGTCTTACACAGCCCTCACTGAGGTTACGGAGAAGAGCCTGTGAGGAGGTACAGATTCTGTGTACGCAGCCCCCAAGTGTTGTATATTCTCTTGTTAGCCCACATTTAGAGTTTAGAAATTCATTACTCTAGCTGCATTCTTCTTACCTATAGGGTCTCTATGAATCAGAATTGACTGGAGGGCATGGGTTTGAATTTTTTTCTTTTTTTAATGCCTGGAGTATTAGTCCAGAGGAGCAAGTTAACCAAGGGGCTGTCTCTCTTTGGAGACCTGTCTTTCCTTAGATTCTTGGTTAGTTGTTTGCCCTGAGACCTCAGTTCTCTGTTGGATTAAGAAAAGTTGTGATTTTGCCTACTGTCTGTATTTTCATTCTTGTAAAGTTGGTTATAAAATAGACTCTCAGCGGTATCCAAGATTTTGCACTTGTGTCCTTATATTCCAGCTTTTACATAACTCCTAGGTTGCTCTACCAAAAATGCAGTTTGGATCACGTTGTTATTGGGATGAAGCATTTTAAACGTGCCTGCTCTCCTGTCAGTTAGCAACTAAACTCCATATTATGGCATATAAAGTCCTTCAGGCCCTTTCTGGTCATGCTAGCATCAATGTACCCCATGTACACTTCAGCCATATTGTGTGCTGCCTTCGGCGGTGACCAGGCAATTTAACATGCCAGGTCTTTGATTATTCTGTTCTTTCTGCCTCTCCTTTCCTGTCCACTTGGGAGATACTGGCTCCTGTTTCAGGATTCAGCTAATTATCACTTTCTCTGTGAATTATTTGTTCACGTATATTTAAATTCCTTAGGATGTATGCCAAATTAGCTTTTTTGTATATGCGTGGTGAATACATGGATGATTGAATGAATAAATCAAGTAACATATTCAAGTTAGTTCAAACTAATATTAATTTACCGTCTGCTGAAAGTCGTAGCAGCCTGAAAGGAGCTAGGACAGGGAACCGGAACCATTCAATATAACAACATAGGAGCTTTGGCCAGGGACAAGCATTTGGACAAATTTTAACTAGACAAGCAGAAACAGTGGCACAAAACCCTAGCCTAATACAGTGTAATCTGGACAAGCAGAGCTAGCAGCATGCTACTGCAAATTACATTCTCTGACATCCACAGCAGAGTTAAGAAGAATTCTGGAGTGATGATGAATTCCAAGCCCTTGTTTTAAACCCCAAAACTAAAGAGCTTAGAGATTCTGTGCAAGGTACCAAGAGGGGGCCACAAGCAAAGAACACAAAGAGATCGATATGGTTAAGTGGATCTAGGTTCCAAGAGCAAGATTCACAGCAACTAAGGAGAGTTCAACTATTTTGGTTGAGACACGAGATGAAAGTTACATAATCTGAAGAATGACTTGGTGCTGAGTGTCAGGGTGACTCTAAGTGTACAAATGGAAAAATGTGAGTAACTTACAGGGCCATAGAGTATGTGCGTTCCTTCCAGATGTTTCCTAGCAAATTTAATTGTTACTCAAATGCATCAAATTATACTATCTTTGTAGTTAAAGTTTGATAGCAGATAGATTCAGTTTCAAACTGCTAAAAATGTATGTATTTTTAAACTACTCTGTATATGGTAGGGACTCTACTGAACACTACAAGCTCCTTATCTTAACATCTTTTAATTAGATTCGGCTTTAGCTAATTGGCATAACACACTCTGACCATTAATCTCTGTAAGGGCTAAGATCTTCAAAAGTGGCAAAGATGGAAAACAAGAGATGGAAAAATTGAATGGCATATTTAGAACATACAGTCATTCTGAAAACAGTAAAGATAAATTTGTGAAGATACAAGACAATTAAATGATGTAACTCATGGTGGAGATAAGTCTGCTTGTCTTTAAGAAACAAATGCCACCTGACAAAGTCTGTGCTTTAGAAACTGTAAAAAATTCCAGGAAAACTAAAATCTGGCTTCTGCTCTGTGATAGGCGCTTCCCACTGTGTTGGGAAAACAAGCATCACACATGAAAGTATCAAAAATCTGGCCTCTCAAAGTAACATATAACTTCTTTCTTACATTTCTTGGGAGATCTGAAACATTTTTTCCAGGTTTCTTCTTCTGGACCTGCCTATTGTATCTGTTTCTGTGGGCCAAGACTTGATGGTTGAAATATGTTGCTCATTTAGCTTCCATAACACCACACAAACTTGTTCCTCTACCACTCTGAAAAAGTTTCTGCTTCCGATTTTCGATTCTTATTTTCTTTTGCTTTTTTCTTTTTATCTCTACTTCCCCATTACCTGCTTTCCTGTCCCCTCCTGCCTTCTCATCCTTGCCCCTGGGCTGGTGTGCCCATTTTGTCTCTAATACATGGTTGAGCTACATGTATTATTGTTTGCTTTTTTTATGGGCCTGTCTAATCTTTGGCTAAAGGGTGAATCTAAGCAGTGATCTCAGTACTGAGTTAAAAGGGTGTCAGGGGGCCGTATTCTCGGCATTTCTCCAGTCTCTGAGAGACCAGTAAGTCGGGTCCATTCTTGTGAGTTAGAATTTTGTTCTACATTTTTCTCCAGCTCTATCCAGGATCCTATGTTATGACCCCTGTCAGAGCAGTCCGTGGTAGTAGCTGGGCACCATCTAGTTGTGCTGAACTCGGTCTTGTGGAGGTTGTGGTAGTTGTGGCCCATTGGTCCTTTGAACCAATCTTCCACGTGTGTCTTTGGTTTTCTTCATTCTCCCTTGCTCCAGACGGGGTGGGACCAGTAGACATATCTTAGATGGCTGCTTACAAGCTTTTTAAGACCCCAGGTGCTACTCACCAAAGTAGGAGGTAGAACATTTTCTTTATAAACCATGTTATGCCAGAGCTAGATATCCTGAAGACCATGGTCCCTAGTCCTCAGCCCAGTAATTCAGTCCCTCGGGGAGTTTGGATGTGTCTATGAAGCTTTCATGACCTTGCTTTGGTCTAGTTGTTCTGGCTTCCCCAGTATTGTGTACTGTCTTACCCTTCACCATAGTTACCACTTATCTATTACCTAGTTAGTGTTTTCCCTCCCTCCTCTCCCCTCCCTCATAACCATCAAAGATTGTCTCTTGCTAGCAAGTGGCCATCTAAGATGCATCGATTGGTCTCAACCCACCTGGAGGAAAGAAGAATGAAGAACACCAAAGACATGAGATAAATATGAGCCCAGGAGACAGAAAGGCCACATAAACCAGAGACTCCATCAGCCTGAGACCAGAAGTACTGAATGGTGCCCAGCTATCACCAATGACTGCCCTGACAGGGAACACAACAGAGAATCTCCAATGGAGCAGGAGAACAGTGGGATGTAGACCTCAAATTCTTGTAAAAAGGCCAGACTTTATGATCTGACTGAGACTAGAAAGACCCTGGAGGTCATGGTCCTCAGCCCCTCTGTTAGCCCAAAACTGGAACCATTCCTGAAGCCAACTCTTCAAACAGGGATTGGACTGGACTATAAGACAGAAAATGATACTGGTGAGGAGTGAGCTTCGTGGCTAAAGCAGACATTTGAGACTATGTGGGCAGCTCCCGTCTAGAGGTGAGATGAGAAGGCAGAGGTGGACAGGAGCTGGTTGAATGGTCACTGGGAATGCAGGGTGGAGAGGATGAGTGTCCTGTCTCATTAGGTGGATAACAGCTAGGAGTTCACTGCAAGATGTGATTAAGTTTTTGTATGAGACTGACTTGATTTGTAAACTTTCACTTAAAGTACTGTATATAAAAAAAAGATTATTTCTCTTTGTGTGTAAACTTTTTCATGACTTTTTATACTAGTGGTCTCATACAGTATTTGTCCTTTTGTGATTGACTTTTTTCACTCAGTGTAGGGCCCTCCAGATTCATCCATGTTGTGAGATGTTTTGCAGGTTCATCATTGATATCATTTATCTTTATAGTGAGTTGTATTCCATTGTGTGTATGTACCATAGTTTTCTTTATCCATTTATCTGTTGATGGGCACTTAGGTTGTTTTCATCCTTTTGCTATTGTGAATGATGCTGCAGTGAACATGAGTGTACACATGTCTATTCATGCGATGGCTCTTATTTCTCTAGGATATACTCCCAGGAGTGGGAATGTTGGATCATATGGCATTTCTATTTCTAGTTTTTCAGGAAGCACTGTATCATTTTCCAATATGGTTGTACCATTTTGCATTCCCGTGAGGAGTTCATAAGAGTTCCAATCTTCCCACAGCCTCTCCAACATTTATTTTTTTGATTGTTGCCAGTAATGTCAGAGTGAGATGGTATTTCATTGTGTTTTTGATTTGCATTTCTCTAATGGCTTTTTTAATGGCTAGTGATCGTGAGTATTTCCTCACGCACCTGTCTGTTAGCCACCTGAATGTCTTCTTTGGTGAAGTGTCTGTTCATTTCCTTTGCCCATTTTTGATTATTTGTCTTTCTGTTGTAGAGGTATTGGATTTTCATATAGGTTATGGAGATTAGACCTTTGTCCAATTTGTAATAGCCAAAATTTTTTTCCAAGATTGTAGGTTCTCTTTTTACTTTTTAGGTGAAGTCTTTGGATGAGCCTGTTTAATTTTTAGGAGCTTCCAGTTATCTAGTTTATCTTCGGGTGTTCGTGTATTGTTAGTTATGATTCGTATCCTGTTTATGCTGTGTATTGGGGCTTCTAGTGTTGACTCTATTTTTCTCCTATGATCTTTTTGTTATATTTTATTTAGGTCTTTGATGCGTTTTGAATTAGTTTTTGTGTATGGTGTGAGGTATGGGTCCTGTTTTATTTTTTGCAGATGGACACCGAGTATTGCCAGCACTATTTGTTAAAAAGGTTGTCTTTTGCCCATTTAATGAACTTCGGGCCTTTGTCGAAGATCAGGTGACCATAGGTGGATGGATTTACACCTGGGTTCTCAATTTTGTTCCATTGGTCAATGTGTCAGTCATTGTACCAGTATCAGGCTGTTTTGGCTACCATTGCTGTATAGTAGGTTCTGAAGCCAGGTAGTGAGAGCCCTCCTACTTTATTCTTCAAAAAGGCTTTACTTATCCTGGTCTCTTCCATTTCCATATAAAGTTAATGATTCCTATTTCCTTCTCCTTGAAGAGTGCTTTTGGTATTTGCATCGGGATTGCATCGTATTTGTAGATTGCTTTGGGTTGAATTGTCATTTTCACAATGTTGAGTCTACTTATCCAAGAGTGTGGTATGTTTTTCCATTTATGTAGGTGTCTTTTGGTTTCTTGCTGTAGTGTTTTGCAGTTTTCTTTGTATAAGTCTTTTACATCCCTGGCTAGATTTATTCCTACATATTTTATTTTTTTAGGGGCTATTATAAACGGTATGGAAACCCTGGTGGCGTAGTGGTTAAGTGCTACGGCTACTAACCAAAAGGTTGGCAGTTTGAATCTGCCAGGCTCCTCTTGGAAACTCTATGGGGCAGTTCTACTCTGTCCTAAAGGGTCACTATGAGTCAGAATTGACTCGACGGCAGTGAGTTTTTTTTTTTTTTTTTTAATAGATGGTATTGTTTTCCTGATTTCTTTTTCATTATCCTCTTCATTGGTGTATAGGAATCCAACTATTTTTTGTATATTTATCTTGTACCCACCTACTGTGCTGAATCATCTTATTAGTTCCATTAGTTTTCTCATGGAGTCTTCCGGGTTTTCTATGTATAGTATCATATCATCCACAAATAGGGACAGTTTTACTTCTTCATTACCAATTTGGATGGCCTTTATTTCTTTTTCTTTTCTTATTACTCTAGCTAGGATTTCCGGCACAATGCTAAATAGGAGTCGGGATAAGGGGCATCCTTATCATGTTCCTGTTCTCTAGAGGAGTGATTTCATTTCAGCCTCTCACCATTAAGGATGATATTGGCTGTTGGCTGTTGTTGTATAGATGCCCTTTGTTATGTTGAAGAACTTGCCTTCCACACCTATTTTATTGAGAGGTTTTATCAGGAATGTGTATTGGACTTTGTTGAATGCCTTTTCTGCATTGATTGAAATGATAATGTGGTTCTTCTGTTTTATTTATGCCGTGGATTATGTTGATTGATTTTCTAATGTTTAGTCATCCTTGCATACCTGGTATGAATCCCACATGGTTGTGATGTGTTATTTTCTTGATATGATGCTGAATTCTATTGACGAGAATTTTTTTTGAGAACTTTTGCATCAATTTTCATGAGAGATATTGGTCTGTAATTTTCTTTTTTTGTGGTATCTTTGCCTGTTTGGTGTCAGGGTTTGCTGGTTTTCGTAGAATGAATTCAGCAGTATACATTCCCTTGCTATGTTTTGAAATATTTTGAGTAGTACTGGTGTAAGCTCTTCTCTGAACGGTTGGTAGAATTCTCCAGTGAAGCCAACTTGGCCAGGGCTTCTTTTTGTTTGGAGTTTTTTTTTTTTTTTTAACCTTTCAATCTTTTCTCTTGTCATGGTCTGTTCAGATTCTCAGCTTCAGTTTGTGTAGGTAGTGTGTTTCTAGAAATTTGTCCATTTTCCCTAGGTTTTCAAATTTGTTGGAGTATAGTTTTTTCTAGTACTCTTTTATGATGCTTTTTATTTCAGTTGTGTCTGTTGTAATGTCCCCCATTTCACTTCTTATTTGGATTATTTGTATCCTCTCCTGTTTTTCTTTTATCATTTTGTCCAACAGTTTGTTGATTTTGTTGATCCTTTCAAAGAACCAACTTTTGGTTTTGTTGATTCTTTCTGTTGTTTTTCTATTATTTATTTCATTGATTTCCACCCTGATTTTTTTATTATTTCCTTCTTCTGGTGGCTGTGGACTTCTTTTGCTGTTCTCTTTCTATTTGTTCAAGTTGTGTGGCTAAAGTTTTTATTTTGTCCCTTTCTTCTTTTTTAAGGTGTGCATCTTTTGCTGTAAATTGACCTCTGAGCACTCCCTATGCTGTGCCCCAAAGGTTTTAGTATGATGTGTTTTCATTCTTATTTGAGTCTAGGAATTTTTAGATTCCATCTTTGATTTCTTCTATTTCCCAGTGGTTTTTAAGCAGGGTGTTATTCAGTTTCTACGTACTTGTTTGTTTGTTTTCCTTGATCTTCTGGTTATTAATTTCTACCTTTATGGCATTGTGATCAGAAAAAATATTTTGTATTATCTCAGTGTTTTGGATTTCGTTGAGGGTTACTGTGTGGCCAAAACTGTAGCCTATTCTGGAGAATGTTCCAAGTGTGTTGAAAACAATGTGTACTTTATTGCTGTTGGATGGATTGTTCTATATATGTGTATGAGGTCAAGTTGGTTTATTGTGGGGTTTAGAACTTCTGTATCTTTTTTCAGTTTCTTTGTAGATGTTCTGTCCTTTACCAAGAGTGATGTGTTGACGTCTCCTACTATTATTGTGGAACTGTCAGTTTCTGTTTTCAGTGCTATTAGTTTGTTTCATGTATTTTGGAGCCCTGTCATTGGGTGTGTAGATACGTATTGTGATTATGTCCTCACGGACTTGTCTATTTTTTTCTTATTTTTGTCTGTGTTTTCCTTTGTCTCTCAAAGGGCCCTGAATATTAGAGTTTTGAATTCCCTATCAGGTAATTCCAGTGCATTTTCTTCTACTGGAAGGTTAACTGGTGTTTTATTTTGGAAGATTTTTGAAGCCATCCTGTCCTTTTTTTAAAAAATATGTTTTGATATTTCTGCTGTCTTTGGGACACTCAGGAATTATTTTCTTCATTTATTCATTGTAGATTTATTTGTTTGCTCCTGCTTTTTTCTTTTATTTGGTTATGTCTGGGCAGGTGGGCTGGGCGTGCTTTGCTGTTTGCTCATCTGTGGGCACAATGCTTCTCACTACCTTGTCCAGGTGGGCAGTGCCAGTCACTCAGCTATGGTGTAGAAGGGTAGGCTTAGTGAAGGGGGAGAGCAGGGATGGGACTTTTGCATTATGTACTGGGGTTGACAGAATAAGGCCAGGGGCAATGCAGAGCAGGGTCTGGTGGTCTGTGCCTGAGCCCGTTAAGGGTATGGCACTCAATGTGCTGTGCAGATAGGCAGGAAGGAAGGGGGAGAATGTGATGTGTGGAGCTGAGTGTGGGAAAGAAGATAAAGAAGAAAGAGAAACAGAAGGATAAAAAAAGAAAAATAAATAAGGAAAAAAGGGAAAGTGAACAAAATGATGACCTAGCAGTGTGGCACAGCCAGTTAAGAAGGGGCATGGATAGCACGTGGGGCTTGGTGAACAGGCAAAAGGAAAGGAAGGGTGAGAGAGATAAGAAACCAAGAAAAAAAAAGTCACTCATGGAGCCTGCTGATGGGAAGCTATACATAGGTGCCTTGCTAGCCGAGTCTTGTGGCACAGCCTGTCAAGAGAGAGCAAACATGGAACATGTGGTTAGACAGGTGGGAGAAAGGAGAAGAAAGAATGAGAGAGATAAGAAAATGAAAAAGAAAAAGAAAGAAAAAATGTTGCCGAGGGAGCCCACCAGTGGGGTGGTGAGGACTGGGGAAGCCAAGTGTCAGTGGCTTCCTAGCTGGTTGGTGTGGCAGAGCCTATCAAGAAGGAGCGGAGGTGCCATGGGCAGCCAGGTGGGCAGGAAAGAGGAAAGGAAGGAAAGGAGAGAGAGATAAGAAACTAAGAAGAAAAAAAAAAAAATTGGTTCTGAACGAGCCCACTGGCAGGGTGGCAGGGACTGAGGAAGCTATGTGCCAGACGCTCCCCAGCTAGGTGGTGCGGCACAGCCTGTCAAGAAGGGGCAGAGACAGTACACACAGCCAGGTGGACAGGAGGAAAGAAGGGAGTGAGAGACAAGAAATCCAGAAGAAGAAATATGGTGCTGAGGGAGCCCATAGGTGTGGTAAAGCAGACCTGGGAACCATGTGCTGGCAGCTCACAGCCAAACTGCATGGCACAACCCATCAAGAAGGGGTGGAGACAGCACATGGCACTAGCTCAGTGGGAGAAAGAAAGAAAGGAGGTGTGAGAGAGAGAGAAGAAACAAAAAGAACTCAAAATAACAAGAGCAACAACAAAAAAATAGCACTGATGAGGCCTGATGGTGGGGGTGGGGTGAATCCAAGCAGCAAGGACCTGGTGTCTCTCTGGCTGAGTGGCCACAGCTTGCCTGGAAAGTGGTGGAGGCCATGCAGAGGGAAGAAGCGTAGGTGGTGGGAAAGCATTTATTCCAGGTTACTGGGGGCTCTGTCTCCTGTTGGCAGCTCCATGAAATTGCCTTCCCATATTCCCTGTCTGCCGCTCCCAGCAGCTGAGGTCCAAGATGGCGAGTCTGTGCCATGTTAGCTGCTTTCCTTGTTCTCTGTTCTCTGCTAGTTTCCTATTCCATTAGGTGTTTGGTTGAGTTCTCTATCTCTCGATTTGATGTTTATGGTTCCAGAATTGACATTTGTATTTGTTTTACTTAGTTTCTCGGGTCTTTGCTGCAGAGGGATGGCATGGTGCCTCTGTCTACAGTGCCATGCTGGCTCCACCCCTGATTTTGTAAATATTTTAAGAAAAAAATAGTAGAGATTATTGACTGTGTGTGATTTTGATTGCCTTGCCCGAGGGCAAGTTGTAGGAAATTCTCCTGGCACCTCACAGTGGGGTTAATGTCCTCATTAAACACTTGTAAGTATTTGCATCCAAAGCTTTCCTTTATGTGCTTTGTCATGGCTATTTATAAATTGCTGAAGTGTTTGGGGTAAAATGCATGATTTCCCAAAGCAATCCCAGCATATTCAATGCTGAAATATAAGCTATCTTTTTTGTTATTGTTTTGTTATTTTTCTGCAATCTAGCATAGAAAATTTCTTGAAATATAAAAACACTCTTTGATGGAATGCTCATGAATTTTAAATATTCTCAATATGTCATTCCAATACTTAAAATAAATGCAGTGCGTCTCAAAAACATATATTAAGTTCTGGGAAAGGAGGAAAAGAGAAATTCTTTCCCCTACAGTCTTGAACAGCATTTAAATATCAAATGGTACAATTAGAGAACTGCCAGTTTACTTTGAGCTTTAAGGCCTGTCTTAAACGAACACCTTGAAGATGTGTGCATTTAACTGGGATAAGGACTACATTTCTACATGGGTGACATTTTAACAGGAAATAGTAATAAATTGTAGCTATCCAGTGTTCTGTAACGATGAGTAGAGTCAAAAGCTATGGATCATAAGTAGGAAAATCTAGATCGAGGAGAAGAGCTGGTGACTAATAGTTCTTCCAGGTTAGTATGATTCGGTCAGATGAGGTGTGTGTCCTGAGCGTTCACAGTAAAGAGTGCCAGAGGTTCAGTGATCATCATGTATTTAGAATGAGAGATTCAAACAAAATAGTCAGCAACGATTCATTGAAACAATAACTAGTGGTATATAGATATATTGTTAGCATTTAAAAGATTATTCTTTTACTTCAAAGATATTACCTTCCTTAATTCATGAATCCTAAAGACATTTCTGTAAGAGGCAGGAAAAAAAGAATGATGCCTTCTATTATCAATAATAGGTGTCTGTTACCACTAGCCAGTGCTACTAGATAAGACAAATAAAATAGAAGTTTAAAATTTAGAAAATTTCTGGTAGTGCTAATAGTTTTTAGAAAAATTCTGATAGCACTAACAGTTTTTGCAGATGATTTAATGGTATATCTGAAAAATTTAGGAGAATTAAAGAAAAAAACTTTTAACTACAAGAAAATCCATACTGATTTATATAGTAGTAGATTGCAAAGCTAGTGCATAAGATTCAATAACTTTCATACGTACAAACTACTTCAACCAGTTGATAAAATAGAAGAGAATGCTTCATGTTCAAAAGGAGCAAGCAAAAATAAATACCCAGCAATAAATTTAACAAAAAATCTTAAGAGTTATATGAAAAAAAGTTTTTAAGGCTACCAAAGGATATTAGAGAAAATTTGAACAAATGTGAGAACATAGCATGATCTTACATAAAGACTCTTAGCATAAGTGTGACAATATTCTTCATGACATTTAATAAATTTTGTCTTAGTTCAATGGAATATCAGCTTTTTTAACTAGAAAATGAGGATATAAAGTTCATAAGAAAAATAAGGAAATAGCCAGAAACACTAAGAAAAGGTAAATTGATAAAGGGGTACTAACGCTATCTGATATTAAATCATGATATTTTAACTCTTCTGTAGTTAAAACTGCAATATTTGTGCATGCATTCACTGACCAGATAATGCAACAGAATATTAAGTCCACACATACACAAAAGTTCAGATGTAAATTTGGTATATTAAAGAAGGACAGTCTGTTTACTATTTCCGTATAACAAACGACACCAGAATTTAGTGATTTAAAACAATGTTTTGTTATCACTCATGGCTTCTGAGTATTAGGAATTTGTAGGCATCTTAGCTGTGGGGTTTTGAATCTGGGTCCCTTGAGTTTGCAGTCATATGGTGGTTAGTCCTGGTGTCATCTCAGAGCCTTTTTTTATTCACATGTCTAACACCTGGGCTGAGAGCTAGATGGTGGAACAGCTGGGGCTGAGTAAGAATCTCTTTAGATCTTTATGTAGTGTCTCCATATGGTCTTCACCCTGGTATTGTCAGGGTAGCTGGATTTTTTACATGGTAGCTCAGTGCTCCAAAGGCCCATATCCTGAGACAGGGCTGAATGGAAGCCACATTGCCTTTCATGACCTAGCTTTAGAAATCACCCATCATTATTCCTACCTTATTCTATTGGTTGAGGTAGTTACAAAGGTCTGCCTAATATTAACAAAGAGGACAACGTTGACCCTCACTCTTATCAGAAAAGTGTTAAAGGGTTATTTTAAGAAGAGCGTGTGAGAAGGAATAACTGTCAAAGTCTCTTCTCATCTTTTAACCCTGACCTTGACATAGTGATATTTCCTTATTTGTTTGCAGGAAGCTTTTTTCCAAGTCACAAGGGGTTTCTATGGCTTCGATATGGTTATTGACAACATCGCGGGATGACACTGATGGTAACATTGATGTATTCCTAGAGTCCACACTTGAAGGATATCATAGCTGCCCACCTATTTAGCATTTCTAACCCCTGGCTGGAAAACATGGAAACATAGTGGTTAAGAGCCACGGCTGCTGAACAAAATGTTGGCAGTTCAAATCCAGCAGGTGCTTTTGGAAACCCCATGGGGCAGTTCTACTCTGCCCTGTAGGGTCACTATGAGTTGGAATTGACTCGACCGCAACGGGTTTGGTTTTTGGTTTGGAACCCCTAGCTCACTGATCCTGCCTATTTTAAAAGCAAACCCTAGACAATATAAGATAGGGAATTTTGTTATTTGTTTAGTAAGAAGATTTGGACCTTTGAACAATGAGATTATTGAGACACCCTCATAGTGTTTTGTGTTTCAAATGCATGTCTGTGACTCCATTTTAAGACAAAGCATTGCCAGAACAAAAATATACGCAAATCAGATTCAAAGAACTTAATTAAAAAAAAAAAAAAAAAACCGCTGGGTACTGTGTCCGTTGCAGATGCTGTTTGCATCACATCTGATACCATTAAAAAAAAAAAAAAAAACATTAGAAGGCCACTATTCTAGAAGCAAGAGGACCTGGGGGTATTTTCACTCTCCATCGTTCATCCTAATTCCCCGCTGTTTAAGTCGCTCCTTGGGAGTCATTATGTACTTCTAGAAACTATGCTCACTATTGCAGGTCACTAGGGAACCATGTAGCTTGCAGAAGCTATAATTTACAAAATACCTTCTGGAGAAAAAAGAGCTTGGAAAGTACTTTCTTTTCTTGCAGTGGATGGAGCATATATACACGATGAGAAGTAAACTCAACAATTTTATCATGACACAAGAGCTTCATAAATGCAAAGGAATCTTCCCATAGGTTAAACAAGGCAAATTGGAGATCCCTTGTTCTCGTCTAGCTAAGTCGTTGTGATAATAAACATACATTCCCGTGGTTCTACTAATAGCCTTTGAACAAGAACATTAGCAAGATCATTCCCTGTATCTATGAGTAATTCTCAAACAGATACGCTTTACGTGTTTTATTGTTCTGTCAGAATATATATATATGGAAACCCTGGTGGCATAGTGGTTAAGTGCTACAGCTGCTAACCAAGAGGTCGGCAGTTAAAACCCACCTGGTGCACCTTGGAAACTCTATGCGGCAGTTCTACTCTGCCCTATAGGGTCGCTATGAGTCGGAATCGACTCGATGGCACTGGGTTTGTTTTTTGTTTTGTTTTGTTTTGATGTATATATACCAAACCAAAAACCCACTGCTGTCGAGTCGATTCCTCCTCGTAGCGACCCTATAGGACAGAGTAGAACTGCCGCATAGAGTTTCCAAGGTGCACCTGGTGGGTTTGAACTGCCGACCTCTTGGTTAGCAGCCGTAGCACTTGACCACTAAGCCACCAGGGTTTCCATATATATATACACACACACACACAATATATATAGATGTGGTAATATATGTTAACCAATGTATTAATATTAGCGACAACAGATGATTGATATGAAATACTTGGAATATGTAATAAGTATATGAACAAACCTTGGCTAAATTAATCATTGTTAACTACAGACAGATCTTTCTGTCATCTATTAAAGGACTTATTGTTTGCTTCAAGTTTTAGCCATTATTAATAATACTACTACCAAATGAAACAAAACATTACATGCAGGACATAAGTTTTCAGATCAGTTGGGTAAGTGCTCAAGAATGCATCTGCAGGATCATATGGTAAGACTATGATTAGCTTCATTAAAAAAATTGCCAAGCTATCTTCCAAAGTGGCTGCACTGTTTTCCGTTCCCACCAACAATAAGTGAGAGTTTCTGTTACTGTGGATTCTTGCCAGCATTTGGTAGTCAGTTTTTTGGATTTTGGTCATTCTAATTTTTTAATAGGTGTATTCTTTGAATTTGCAATTCCTTGACAACGTTGAGCATCTTTTGTTATCTGCATATTTTTGATGAGGTGTCTATTCAGATCTTTTGCCCATGGTATCATTGGATTGTTTGTATTCTTATTATTGAGTTTTGAAAGTTCTTTTTATTTGTTGGATACAACTCTTGGGAAGTCCTTTATCATATATGTGTTTCTCCCAGTCTATACATAGTTTTTTTATTCTTTTAATAGTTTCTCTCACAGAGATGATGTTTTAAATTTTAGTTAAGTCCAGCTTACATTTTTCTTTCCTGGATCATGCATTTGGGATTGTATATAAAATGTCATCCACAAACCCAGGGTCACCTAGATTTTTCCTATATTATCTCCTAGAAGTTTTACAGTTTTGTATTTTACCTTTAGATCTGTGATTCATTTGGATTTAATTTTTGTTAAAGGTATTAGGTCTCAGTCTAGTTTTTTTTTCTTCTTTGTATGAACATCCAGTTGTTATAGCACCATTTTTCAAAAGGACTAACTTTTTTTCATTGAATTATCTTTGCTGTTTTACAAGGCCTAGTTGACTATTTGTGTGGGTCTATTTCTAGACTCTTCAGTTTGCTTCACTGATCTATGTGCCTCTTCTTGCAACAACATCATACTGTCTTGGTTACAATAGCCTAATTACAAATCTTGAAATTGGTGATCATTAGCTTTCCAACTTTCCTCTTCTTTGACAGTATTGTGTTGGCTATTTTCTACATAGTTACATTTATACATAAGTATATTTAATTTTTTATATTATTGTAAATGGTATTATTATTTTGTGTAGTTTTCAATTTCAATTATTCATTGCTGGTATATAGGAAATCAATTGACTTTTGTATATCAACTTTGTATCCTGTAACTTTTTACCATCACTTATTAGTTCTAGGAATTTTTCTGTCGATTTTTTGGATTTTCTACATATGCAGTCATGGCATTTGTGATCATAAAACCAAAACCAAACCTGTTGCTGTTTATGAGAGATATTGGTCTGTAGTTTTCCTTTCTTGTAATGTCTATGGTTTGGTATTAGTGTAATTCTGACTCATCAAATGAGTGAGGAAACTGTAGAAGTTCGTATCACTTCTTCCATAAGTGTTTGGCAAAACTCATCAGTGCAACCATGTGGGTCTGGTGATAGTTTTTTAAATGTTGTTAACTATTAATTCAATATCTTTAATACATATAGGCCTATTTAGAATGTCTATTTCTTCTTATGTGAGCTTTGGTACTTAGTGTTTTTCAAGAAATTGTTTGATTTCATCTATCAAATTTGTGGGTATAGAGTTTTTCATAATATTATTTTACTATTCTTTTAATATCATTGGGATATATAGTGATGACTTTCCCATTCATTTTTGATGTTAGTAATTTGAGTTTTTTTCTCTTCTCTCTTTTTTTTATGTTTAGTCTGGCTAGAGGTTTGGCAGTTTTAATCGCCTGTACTAACACTAGCTTTTTGGTCTCAATGCTTTTTTTTTCTATTCTTTCTATTTTCAATGTTACTGATTTTTGCTCTAAGCTTATTATTTCTTTACTCTACTTCCTTTAGTCTTAAATTGCTCTTCTTCCTCTAGTATCATAAGGTAGAAGCTTAGATTATTGATTTAGATCTTTGTTTTTTAATACATGGTTTTAATACTACATATATTTCGCTCCATAGGGTCACTATGAGTCAGAATTGACTCGAAGGCAACGGGTTTGTTTTTTTGGATTTTATATTTCCCTCTAAGCACTGCTTTCACTGCATGTCACAAATTTTGATAAGTTGCATTTTTATTTTAATTTAATTCAAAACATTGCTTTATATTTTCTCCTGTGACTTTTTCTTTGAGCCATGTTACTTAGAAACGTGTTGTATAACCTCTAAAAGCTGGAGATTTCCTAGCTCTCTTTCTGATATTAATCTACTTTAATTCTACTATGGTCTCAGAACATACTTTCTATGATTTTTATTTTAAAGATTGTTAAGATGTATTTTATGTCCCAGAATGTGGTCTATTTTGGTGATTGCTCCATGTGAGCTCTGGTAGTATTTCTTTTTGGAGAGCAGGCCTTAGTTATGGAGAATGCTCAGGCATATTTCATAATTTTTCTTTCCCCTCTCCCTGCCAGGGATGTGAGAGGATTTTTTTTTTTTCCTGGTCCTTCATGAGAACCTGGTTGGATTCCTTGAGATATAGCCCGTGGAAATGTGGGGAGCCAGTTAAGACTGCAGCCTCTAGGAGTTTCTCACTACATACTCAGTCTAAGCCTACTGTCTAAATAACAATTTTAAGTGTTTCTACCAGTTTATAGTTCCAGTGGCAGCTGCTCCAGGTAAGTTGATCTCAGCTGTGATTTTCTATGTTCACCTATTCCTCCAGAATTCAGGGTGGCAGTTTCCTGCAACTTGAACTTCTGATTGGTCCAAGAAAAGTCATTGATTTTCAGTTTACTCGGCTTACTTTTTGTTGTTGTGAGGATGGGAATAACAACTTCCAAGCTCTTTACATGTTGGAGTTGCAACTAGAAGAAATAGTTCTTTCTTGAGAAAAACAAAAAGAAGATGCTTTACTTAAATGTGTGGTCACCTCTAGCTGTATCTTTTTATTTTTATATTCCAGTCTTCCCTTTGTCCTCACACTGAACTTTATGAAAGTGAAACATAAGCTCGTATCCTGGCAAATAAAACCCAGGGCATTGTTATGGATTGAATTGTGTCCCCAAAAATGTGCGTCAACTTGGCTAGGCCATGATTCCTAGTACTGTGTGATTGTCCACCATTTTGTCATCTGGTGTGATTTTCCTATGTGTTGTAAATCCTATTTTTATGAGGTTAATGAGGCAGGATTAGAGGCAGCTATGTTAATGAGGCAGTACTCAATCTACAAGTTTAGGTTGTATCTTGAGTCAATCTTTTTTGAGATATAAGAGAAAGAAACAAGCAGAGAGATGGGGGACCTCCTATCACCAAGAAAGAAGCAGCTGGAGCATACATAGTTCATCCTTTGGACCTAGGTTCCTGGCACTGAGAAGCTTCTAGAACAGGGGAAGATTGATGACAAGGACATTCTCTCAGAGCCAACAGAAAGAGAAAGGCTTTTCCTGGAGGTGACACCCAGAATTTGGACTTCTAGCCTCCTAGACTTTGAGAGAACATATTTCTGTTTGTTAAAACCATCCTTTTGTGGTATTTCTGTTACAGCAGCACTAGATAACTAAGACAGCCATCCTTTGAAAAGAAAGCAAAATAACCCCACTTGCCTTTGATGACATTTGTTCAAGGGAAACTCTTCCATACAGCTGTGATACTTTGGAGAGTCTGTGTACCTGAATCTGGAAATATCTCAAATTTGAGAGTACTTCAGAAATCAGAAGAAGGGAGCAAAAAAATTACATTAAAACTTTTTTTTTTTTTTTTTACAAATTAACCCTATGTCTGAAATGACTATTTTCTGAGCAAAGAATTAGAACAAGCAGTGAATTAATAATGTAGCAAGATATTTGCTAAGTATTCAAAAACTCATGTACCTAGAGGGCTAAGCAGCTAATATACCAATATGTAGCTTGCTCTGGCTGTAACAGTAAATGTCAGATGGGCAGCTGAAGTAGAGGGCAAATAAGCCACATTAGGTCTCAAATTAAAAATAAGGCCAAAGAAAAACTTCAAGACTTTTATTTTTTCATTTGTTTGGAAAATTGATTCTTGAATATCACACCAAAAGTATGAGTAACAAAAGAAAAAATGTGTATTTAAATTGGACTTCTTCAAAATTAAAAATGATTGTGTACCAGAGAATTTATTCTGAAACTGAAGAGAAAATATTTGGTAATCATATATCTGGTACGAGTTGAATATTCAAATACATAAACAACTCCTAGAAATCAAAAAGAAAAAGACAAACAATCCAACTAAAAAATAGGCAAAGGACTCAAATAGACCTTTCTCCAAAGAAGATTTACAAGTGACCCATAAGTACATAAAAACATACTCAACAACATTAGTCATTTAAAAAATAAATAAATAAAAAGAGCGTTGCTGTCGAGTCGATTTGGACCCATAGTGACCCTATAGGACAGAGTACAGCTGCCGCATAGGGTTTCCAAAGAGCGCCTGCTGAATATGAACTGCTGACCTTTTGGTTCGTAGCTGTATCACTTAACCACTGCACCACTAGGGCTTTGTTAGTCATTAAAAAAAAAGCTGCAAATCAAAACCACAATGAGATATCACTTCACCACACTAGGACGGGGACGGCTTTATATAAAAAAAAATTATACAAATGTTGTCAAGAAGGAGAAGAAATTGGAATTCCTGTTGCGGGTGGGAATGTTAATTGGTGCAGTTGATATGGAAAACATTTTGATGATTTCTTAAAAGCTGAAACAAAGAATTAACATATTGTTGTTGTTGTTAGGTGCCTTTCAGCTAGTTCCAACTTATAACAACTCTATGTACAACAGAACGAAACACTGCCCAGTCTAGTGGCATCCTCATGATCATTGTTATGCTTGAGCCCATTGTTGCAGCCACTGTGTTAACCCTTCTCTTCTTGTCTGACCTTCTACAAAGCATGATGTCCTTCTCCAGGAGGCTGGTCCTTCCTAATATAGTGTCCAAAGCATGTGAGAATAAGTCTTGCCATTCTTGCTTCTAAGGAGGATTCTCGCTATACTTCTTCCAATACAGATTTGCTCGTTCTTCTGGTAATCCATGGTGTATTCGATATTCTTCAACAACACCGTAATTCAAAGCCATAATTCTTCTTCGGTTTTCCTTAGTCATTGTCTAGCTTTCACATGCGTATGAGGAGATTGAAAGGCCATGGCTTGGGTCACGAGCATCTTAGCTGTTACAGTGACATACTTACTTTTTAACACTTTAAAAAGGCCTTTTTTTTTTTGGGAGATTTGCCCAATACAATGTGTCATTTGATTTCTTGACTGCTCTTCCATGAGTGTTGATTGTGGATTCAAGTAAAATGAAATCCTTGATAGCATTAAACTTTTCTCCATTTATCATGATGTCATTTATTGGTCCAGTTTTGAGGATTTTTGTTATCTTTATTTTAAGGTGTAACCCATACTGAAGGCTGTATTCTTTGATCTTCACCAGTAAGTGCTTCAAGTCCTCTTCACTCCAGCAAGCAAAGTTGTGTCATCTGCATATCACAAGTTGTTAGTGAGTTTTCCACCAACCCTCATGCCTCCTTTTTCTCATATAGTACAGCCTCTCTGATTATTTTCGCAGTATAGAGATTTAATAACTATGGTGAAAGGATACAATCCTGACACACATCTTTCTTGATCTTAAACCATGCAGTATCCCCTTGTCCTGTTCCTCGTGAGAGCAATTAAGTGTTCTGGAATCCCCATTTTCCCAATGTTATCCATAGTCTGTTATGATTCACAGAGTTGAATGCCTTTGCATAATCAATAAAAACACAGGTAAACATCTTCCTGGTATTCTCTACTTTCAGTCAAGATCCCTCTGACACCATCAGTGGTAGACCTCGTTCCACATCCTCTTCTGAATTCGGTTTGAATTTCTGACAGTTGTCTGTTGATGTACTGCTGCAACCACTTTTGGAACATCTTCAGCAAAATCTTACCTGCATGTGATGTTAAAGATATTGTTCGATAGCTTCCACATTCTGTTGGATCACCGTTCTTTAATTATCCAGCCGCCCTTTGAAATCTTCTGTTCAGCTCTCTTACTTCATCATGTTTTCCAGTTGCTTTAGATACTCGACATTCCAGGGCAAGTTTCAGAGTCTCTTCTGACATCCATTTTGGTCTTTTATTTCTTTTCTTTGTTTTCAATGATTTCTTGCTTTCTGCATGTCTGATATTCTTGATGTCATTCCACAACTTGTCAGGTCTTCAGTCATTAGTGTTCAATGCTTCAAATCTGTTCTTGAGATGGATGGCCTCTAAATTCACGTGGAATATATTCAAGGTCATAGTTAAGCTCTTGTAGACTTGTTCTGATTTTCTTCAGCTTCAACTTTGAACTTGAATATGAGCAATTGATGGTCTGTTCCACAGTTGGCCACTGGCCTTGTTCTGACTGATGGTATTGAGCTTTTCCATCATCTCTTTCCACAGATGTAGTCAATTTGATTGCTGTATGTATTTCATCTGGTGAGGTCCACATGTATAGATGCTGTTTATTTTTTTGAAAAAAGGTATTTGCATTGAAGAAAAATTCTGTCATGCTATCTCCAACATCGTTTTTATCACCAAGGCCATATTTTCCAACTACTGTTCCTTCTTTGTTTCCAACTTTTGCATTCCAATCACCAGTAAGTATCAACGCATCTTTATTGCATGTTTGATCAATTTCAGACTGCAGAAGGTGGTAAAAACCTTCAATTTCTTCATCTTTGGCTTTAGTGATTGGTACAAAAATTTGAGTAATAGTCACATCAACTGGTCTTCCTTGTAGACATATGGATATTTTCCTATCACTGACAGCACTGTAATTTAGAAAAGACCTTGAAATGTTCCTTTTGATAATGAATGTGATGCCATTCCTCTTCGATTTGTCATTCCTGAGATAGTAGACCATATGATTGTCCAATTCAAAATGGCCAGTACCATTCCATTTTATCTCACTAATGCCTAGGATATCAATGTTTATATGTTCCATTTCATTTTTGAGCATTTCCAATTTTCCTAGATTCATACTTAGTATATTCCACTTTACTTTTACTAATGGATGTTTGGAGCTATTTTTTCTCATTTCTAGTTTTGCCCAAAAACTTGACTCCAAGTCATTAAGGTCAACTCTACTTTGAGGAGGCAGCTCTTTCCCAGTCATATTTTGAGTACTATCCAACCTTATAATTTAATTTATAATTATTATAAATTATAAATATAAATTATAAATTATTATAAATTATAATTTTAATTATGATATAGTATCCAATCTTAAGGGCTCATCTTCTGGCACTATACCCCCAGACAACGTTCTGCTGCTATTCGTAAGGTTTTCACTGGGGTTAATTTTTCTGCAGTAGATGGACACGTCCTTTTTCCTACTCTGTCTTAGTCTGGAAGCTCAGCTGAAACATTTACACTATGGATGTCATTGCTGGTATTTGAAATACAAGTGGCATAGCTTCCAGCATCAGAGCCACAAGCAAGCCATCACAGTAGGACAGACTGACAGAGGCAAAAAATTAACATACCTGTTGCTGTCGAGTTGATTCCAACTCATAGTGATCATGTAGGACAGTGTAGAACTGTGCCGTAGGGTTTTCAAGGAACTGTTAGTGGATTCGAATGACTGACCTTTTGGTTAACAGCCAAGCTCTTAATCACTGTGCAGCCAGGGCTCCCTCTCATAGGTATATATCCAAAAGACTTGAAAGCAGGGACTCAAGCAGATACTTGCACACCAATGTTCATTGCAACATTATTCACAATAGCCCAATGATAAAAGTCTATGAAAAGAAGTATGGATAAACAAAATTTGGTATATATCTATATACACACACGTGTATGTACATATACATGTATGTATGCACATATATGTATGGGTATATATGTATATACACATATACATATATACCCATACATATACACATATACACACACATACATATATATATATATATAAAATGAGGATCCCTGGTGGTACAGTGGTTAAGAGCTTGCCTGGTACCAAAAGGTCTGCAGTTCAAATCCACCAGCCACTCCTTGGAAGCTCTATGAGTGCAGTTCTACTCTGAATTACTACTATTCAGTCATAAGGAGAAATAAAGTTCTGAGACATGCTACTATGCTATGGTAAGGATGGACTTTGAAAACATTGTGCTGAGTGAAATGTCAGACATAAAAGGACAAATATTGCATGGTTCCATTTATATGAAATATTTAGAATGGAGAATGCACAGAGATACAAGTTTATTAGTTGTGAAGAGGGTCTAAGGTGAGAGTGGGATGTGGAGGTATTGCTTAAAGATTACTGAATTTCTTTCTGTTGGGGGTGATGAAAATCTTTTGGAAAAAGATAAAACTGATGGTGGCACGTCATCATCTGAATGTCACTGAGTTACACACTTAAAAATGGTTAAAATTGTGAAATTTTGTGTACATATTTTTATCACAATAAAACCTTAAAAAGGGAACCACATACATAAAAATTGAGGAAAAAAAATAATCCAAAACTTATCTGTGGACTCTACGCAGAATGATTGTTATTAGCTTTTTTGTTTTTACATTTTTCTGTATGTGGAAGATTCATTTATTGGGCTCCTACCATGTTCAGACTCAATAAAATGTAATATTTCAAATGAAAAAATAGGAAACTGTCTATGACAAGATATTTTCAGGAGGGAAAGTAGATTTTTCTCTTATCCTGCATACACAGGAATTTGCAGCTGAGCTATTGCTAATACATGTAATACCAGATTAAATGGAATGTCATCCTAAAGTACCTGCTTGTGTGTCTGACCAACTTGGAGAGTTTCTATTGTGAACTTTTTGTCAGATTCATCAATATCTCCTGGAGGAACTCAATTCAGGGTGCCAGGAGCAAGAAAGAAATTAAAAAAAAAAATTGGACAATATAAGAATGATGTAATGATGACTAACATATTCATCTTGTTTGACCTGGTAATTTGACTTTTAAATTTATTCTTAAGAGATAATATAAAATGCAAGATGTTTCTTGTCTATAACACAAAGAATATTCTTAAACAAAAATAATCTTATTTTAAGTTGATAAAGCTATGCAATACTAAGATGATTATATATAATTTATTGATGACATTAAAATGATGTGTGCAGAGAAACGATGACAGAAAAATACATGAGTACAAAATTAAAAAATGAAAATATATTCATGGCAATCTAAAACGGTATGCATAAAAGAGGAAAAAGGAATACCAAAGTTTAAATGGTGCTGTTTCTGAGGTCAGTGGCACATTTTATTCTCTAGTCTGTGTTGTCTATCATGAATACACAGTATCTCCACAATTTGGAAAAAAAAAAAAAAAAACACAAAATTTAACACTAATTTTGGCATATTTTCTCAGAATAGGTATTTCTTATAATACATTTTTTAATTTGGAAAATTAACAAAATTACATCATTAATTTGTTGGAATTCCATTTCATTAAAATAAAAACATAATATTTATATGACTATCATCTACATGGAAACACTGGTGGTGTAGTTGTTAAGTGCTACAGCTGCTAACCAAAAGGTCGGCAGTTTGAACTCACAAGATGCTCTTAGAAAACTCTATGGGGCAGTTCTGCTCTGTCCTATAGGGTTGCTATGAGTCGGAATCAACTCGACACCAATGGGTTTGGTTTTGGTTTGGCCATCTACATAAAAGTCACAATATAGAAATCAGAAATTATGGCTGGCACAGACATAATTTCCCAATGGCAGACAGCAAAGGGCAATTGAAAACCCAGGATGCCACCCTTGATGAAGCTGGAGTGGGAGAGTAAAGGGAGACTGTCTGCTTCTCTAACCTAGAGGCTGTCCCCAGACGTGCTCTCTGGGAAACATTTCTGCTCTATGTGCTCTGTAGCCCTGTCTGCATGTGCTCAGGGAGGCAGTTCAGTGACCTCCAAGACAAGGACTAACACTATGGAGGAGGAAAACAGAGAAGCAGGCCTGTATGTGAGAAGTCACAAATCCAGACCTCAGCAAAGTAACAATGCAGCTAACCTGAGGGGAAAACCAATCCAACATACTTTCAAGAGGACAGGACTCAGTGAGTAAAAGTAGAATATATGAAACTTCATGGCTTCCATACTAGGGAAGAAGGCACTCAGGGGCAGATATCCCAAGAGTTCTCCTCATGGAGGAATTGTGCTTTCCTTGGCACGTTTCCTAGTCCCTTTAATCTTTTAATACTCTGAGATCATCCCAGGAAGTACCCTCCAGTGTATTAGCCCTTTTAATCTCAGCAAAGTTCCACACAATGCGAACAGGTTCCATGCCACCCTGTTCCTTGAGGCTGCCTTCTGTATTTTTAACATACTCACATATATTTCATAATGACAATATTAAGGATAAATAAAGTCCCATCACACTGATTAAACATAATTTGATATTCCCTCTCCTGTTGTTGGATATTTATATCGTCAATATTTTATCTTTAGAAATAGGTATATCTTTAGAAATAGGTACTGAAATGAACACCAATACATTGTTCTGTTTTCTCTGGAACAGTTTCCATTCAGAAAACTTCGGGGAGTGGGAACCCAGAGATTTCCCTTAATATGGCTCTGCAAATCACTCTACAGAGTCCTTCCAACCATTCATAAAGATATTCACATAACAAGAGTGTTCCAATTTTACCTCAACCACCCCTACTTTGGGCATTGCAATTTTTTTTGGCTAATTTTATGCATGTGAAATGATACCTTGAAATTGCTCTAATTTGCATTTATTTGGATACTTATGTTAATGAACAACTTTCCAGGTGTTGTTTGCTAGAATTGTTAGTTTATATCCTTCACACATTTAACTATTGGGACCTCAATTGTTTTTCTATGTATTTGAATGATCTCTTTATACTTTATAAATATCAACTATTCACCTTTTATTTGGTCCAAGTTTTCCCTTAAACCATTGTTTTACTTCTAATTTGTTTAAGCTGTACTTTCTGTTATTTCCGTTCAGCTTCAAGGTATTTCTGTTTTCTAGCCAAAGCTCTCCACATGCTTTGAAACTTAAGATTAACCCTAAGTATTTCCATTTTTTTTCAGGGGCTATCCCCCTTAATGAGGACCTTGTGAAGACCTTATCTTCATGCTTTCTTACCAGTTTACACTCAGTAAAACATTATGTATAATCACTTAGCAAATAGCTATTGAGCTTTTATTCTGAACCAGAAACATTTATAGAACTTTAGGATTAACCATGAATGAATAACATTTTGCCCTCGTGTGGAGCTTATATAAAAATGTGGTAGAAATACTGACTTAGCGACAATTAACAAGAACAATATATGTGTTTATATGTAAACCAAACTCACTGTCATTGAGTCAGTTCTGACTCATAGTGAACCTATAGGACACAGTAGAACTGCCCCATAAGATTTCTAAGAAGAGGCTGGTGGATTCTAACTGTTGATCTTTTGGTTAGCATCCAAGCTCTTACCACTGCATCACCAGGACCCTATCCATATATATGTATATTCCAGCTCATGGAGACCCCATGTGTGTTAGAATAGACCTGCACTCCATAGAGTTTTCAAAGCTGTGACCTTTCAGAAAGAGATCACCAGGCCTGTCTTCCAAGATGTTTCTGGGTGGGTTTAAACTGCCAATCTTTTGGCTAGTAGTCAAGTCCTTAACTGTTGGGATACATATACATATAACCAGTTGCCTTTGAGTCAATTCCAACTCATGGAGAACCCATGTGTGACAGGTTAGAACTGTGCTCCATAGAATTTTCAATGGACAATTTTTCAGAAGTAGATCGCCAGGCCTTTTTTCAGAGGTGCACCTGGGTGAACTCGAATCTCTAACCTTTCAGTTAGCAGCTGAGAGCATTAACTGTTTGCACCACCCAGGAGCTCTTTCTCTCTCTCTGTCTATATGTGTATGTATTATATAAATATACGTAAATATATATGTTTATATATAAAGATAATATGCAAATATATATGTATTTAAATAATATCTGATAGTTCTAAGTGCTATTAAGAAAATTAAAGCAGAATAAGAACATAAAATGGGCTAAATGGAAAGTTTCTAGTCCCCAAATTATAAGCCTGTTATTAATAAGGTTATTCTATCTGAGTACTTTGTTATTTTATATGGTTGTCAAAAATGTGCTGGAGCTGCCTGTGGGATATAAAATACTATTGAAATAGCCATCTAGGAATATATTCTTCTCCTCAATGTGAAGTTAATTTTATCTTCCAATTTCTTTGCCTTTGCTATACCTCTAAATATTTGACATTTTCTCCAGAAGATATTTTGTTTTTTCTATGCTATTCCAAGTCATTGTGGTTTTAGAAATGCAGTAATCTCAGAATTCCAGTGTGCCTTCTAGACATCGTCTTCTAGCGTGTCTTCTTTCAAGAAGGGCAGGGAGAGGGAGCAGTCAGGAGGCACTCTAAGGAGATTGTGTTGTCAGAAAGGTACATTCAAAGAGCTTCCAAACAGACCACAACTCAACACAAAATACAGTGCAAGGAAACGGAATTTAAAGTGACTACATCATAAACTGTCTTGGTCAGCACTGCCGAGAGAAGTTAGGAAGTGTCCAAGCATAGACAACTTGTAGGTATTCTGAGTCATTTGCTTACCTCTGCCTCTGACTTTTATGTCCCTATCGTGGGGGCAGTTATGTTGGTGAACAAATCTAGGTAAGCTTTAGGCAAAGATGAGAGCCAATATGATATGAAAACATATGACATGATTTCAATGGCCTAAATCAACCATTGCCAATTATATACATATCATATATATGTGTATATACACATATACTCATATATATGTGTATATACATATACTCACATATATGTGTACATATACATATACATATATATGTATATACATAGTGTGTATATATATATGTGTACATATATATGTAAGGACATGGGTATGGACAGACATATAAAGAGATGAATCATTTTCTCACATCTAACTGTTGTCTGAAATTCATTTAACATGAGATAAAACATTTAAGATCCTCAAGGTAAACAAAGAGTAAACTTTAGGGAAAACATTCCCATAAACTGTGGCATTAATAGTTTCCTCTGGAAGTGTTCAATGTAGAAGGAGAAAGGTAAGCGTACAAATGACCTGATGCAAGTACTAATTTAGAAATGCCGTAATCTCAGATTTCCAGGGAACCTTCTAGACATCGCCTTCTAGCATGTCTAGGAGTATACGTGGCTTGTGGGCTGAATAAATCCCCTGATTGTTTCTGATTGGTTATTACAATGCTTATTAATGTTATTATTTTAATTTAAGTGTCTTACTGCTATGGCTCACACTCTTCAGTTAGCTGTAGCTGTACCCGTCCATAGACGTGTGAGGAAAACTTCAGAAAGCATGGCCATGATCATGCCACCAATCACTCTGGTAAGGACAATGGTGTCTTTACTACTGAACACCAGATGCTGCAGATGACACCACCGTCACTGCCGGCACTCACCATCCCCCAAATAGATTTCTTTTCATATTGTTGTGGTAGATACATATGTAAAAAACATTTGTCATTTCCAAAACACAATATTCATGCATTTCAGCATTAAGTGTGATTACAACTAGCTAAGACATTGTTTCCAGGGTTCCTTGGCTGAAATGCATGAAAAGCATTAAATATTACAGCACTTTTTGCTACTAACATTTCCGAATTACCCTCCAAAAATTCTGATGCAATTTACACTCTAATAAGGACTGTGTCCATCTCACTCTCATCAACTCTTAGCTTTTCAAACAATGAATACAAATCCAGATCATGATGATTTTGTAAGTCCAGCTTCCATGTTGCTGTTGTTTTTAGTTGCCTTCAATTTTGCTCCAACTCATGGGAACCTTATGTATAAGAGAAAAAAATGTTGCCCAGTCCTGTGTCATCTCCTGCTCTTTGACATGTTTGAGGCATTTATTGTGGTTATTGGGTGAATCCATATCATTGAGGGTTTCCCTCATTTTTACTGACCCTCTACTTTACCAAACATGATACTCTTTTCTAAGGGTTGGTCTTTCCTCATAACATGTTCAAAGTAAACAAAATGAAGTTTCACCATCCTCCTTTCTAAGGAGCATCCTGGTGGTATTTCTTCTAACACTGACTTGTTTGTTTTTCTGGCAGTTCATAGTGTATTCAATATTTTCATCATCACCACAATTCAAATGTCTATTGTTCTTGAGTCAAATCTGCCACCAACAGCTGTGTGACATTGGAAAAAACAACTCTTTTTTAGACTAGGTTCTCTCATCACTAAAATGAGGATGTTAGATCCAGTATTATTCTTGTTTCTAGCTCTTACATCCTTGGAAATGTTTTACTTAAAAAAGGGTGACAATAATAGCTCCAGAACTTAAAATATCATATTTTTATGATTGGTCTCATATTCTTGTGTAAATTTTTTTCTTAAAAAATAAAATTTTGGGAGATTTTAATATTTTACTATGTCCTTTTTATAAGATTCAATTTAACAAATCCCTTCATTAGGTTACACAGTCCTTTCAAGAAATGATATCAAAGTTATTAGAAGTCTTACTAACACTGTTATTATGAACATCAGTAACACCCTCCTGGTAATTTAAAGGCACTTATTGAAAAATCAATAGTGTAGCTCCAGATAGACTTAGAAAGATATTTCTTATCTAGCTGGATTTAGAATAAGAAATATATTCATTATGAACTTTAATTTTCCCTGTCAGTAATAAGCATTGTCACATGTTTTTGAACATGGCTAAGAATCAAGATTACTTCAAAAATTCCGAGTAGGTCTTCTTTTAGGGTAGAAATTTTCATGTAGCTTTTTTTCTAAGAGACTTGGAAGGCAAAAGGATTTCGGATCCAATCACATGTCCATTGGAAAATTTCCCAGCTGTTGGCCTTTGTTTCAGAAAAAAAGGATTTCATACAACCAAACTCTGTCTCTATCACAGTCTAATAAATATTTTTAAATGGAAACCCACACCAAAATAAATCAAACAAAATGTACACAAACTATCCAGTTTCAGCCTAAATTCAATATGGTGATTTCACAATTTTCTTTTTCAGTGTAAGGAGATACTTTGATATGAACATGTTTGACATTGCTCAATCCTAAATTTTCTTTTGATCTGATTATCAGTACTAGCTGTTCTGCTCCTAGGAGCTCTCTAATCAACTAGAATAGAGATATGCAAGCAAATTAGAGAAAATATCAAAGATTGCTGAGACTCCATTGAGGTGCATTTGGCTTCTGAGCTAGTTTCATTACTAAGAAATCAAATGTCAAAACCAGGTCCCTGTTGGTTAAGGGCATGAAGAAACAGGCAGATAGCCACTATAATTTGTTTAATTGGGAGCAGGAATGGATCAGGCAAGCAGACGAAAATAAAGATCATGTATTTATAAAGAGTTTGCCACATGCCAGGAATTGTATTTTATCCTTATCTCATGTGATCCTGCTCAACAACTTTTCAAATTAATATTGTCATAATTACTTTTGTGGATAGAAAATGAGATCCAGATAATCTAAATAGCTTTAGTTCAAGTTCCACACCTTGTAAGTGATATGAGCATTATTCAAAGCCGCGACTGCAATGTTCTAAACTGCAGACGTTTTTGTATAGTAAAACTTGTGTAAGTCAGAAACTGTGTAAGTTGGAAACCTGTCAGAGAAAGAAAACTCAAATGTTTTCCATTAAAACAAGTAACAGAAAAATAGCAAGACTGTACCCTATCAAAGGCAGAAAACTCACAAGACCTGCAAAAACAAGGCTGTCCCATCAAGTCCTGACTCTCACAGGTTTCAGTGCAATAACATTCTACCTCTCATTGTCTGCCTCTTAGACCCAATCAATCTACCTCTACTGAAATAGACATTAGTTAGACCCATCAGGTTCACACTGCAATCACCTACGGCAAGAGGGGATGGGTTCATCCCCCTCTGCTGTAACTCTCCTTCTTAAACAGGAGAATATGTGGATGATAACCAATAAGCACAACAGTGTTCTTGCATTTTTCTACAGTTACCTTTTATTCTTTTCTACTTGTCCCACCAATCTTGCTCACATTTTGGATATTTGCAACACCAGAAACTGTACCCCTAATCATCCTTAAGGTTTCACTCTGACCACCAATTCTTTTTCTCCCTGACTGCTTGCTCAAAAAGGCTCAGGGGGAGATTTTTTTTTTTTTTGTACCTTAACAACCTCAATGAGACACCTGATTAATTGACTTTGATTTCTCTGTCCACAATGTCTGCCCCTTATACAGAGCAAGAAAGTAGAGAAGACAGGACAAATAATAAGTGGACTTGAAATACCTTGATGTGATTTTAGTACCTTGTGATCGGTAAAGGCCACAGCTGTCTTTTCATTGACAGCAAAGTTATAGCTCTCAGTAAATGTTTTGTGTCTTACTTTTCTTTCCAATTAAACTCCTTTTGCTCTTGGATTCTTAAAATAGAAGATCATTTATTAGGTTAAAATTGTTAGATTAATTAACATATTAGAGGCCTTTTTACCTCACAGTTTGACATTACCTACAAAGATTTAAAAAAAAAAACAAGCTTTGGCTGTGAGCTTTCTGAAGTAGGGTGCCAGTCCTGTCTTCCAAGATCCCTCTGGATGTATTAAAATTGCCAGGTTTTCAGTTCGCGACTGAGTGCTTAACCACTGCACCGTCAGGGCTCCTTCAGGAATTGTATAGGATGTGCTAAACCAAAACAAAAAAGAAAACCAAGAGAAAAGAAGATAGAACACGTGAAGTAGTGATATTAAAGCAGGGATGCAACGAAAGAATTCCTAGAAAGACAGCTACTTGAAAGACATAGAAAACCAGCTTATATTTTACCATTCACTAAGCAACATAATTTAAAAGTTGGATGATATTACTAGTATTAAAAATAAGGCATATTTATTTTTTCTGTAAGAGAATTTTAAAAAATGAAATAAAAACAAGTTTAATCTTTAGGGGAAAAAGCAGTCTATGAGAACCCATTGCCAAGGCAATTCTGACTCATTGCGCCCCTATAGGACAGAGTAGAACTGCCCTATAGGGTTTCCAAGGCTGGAATCCTTATAGAAGCAGGTTGCCACATCTTTCTCCCGTGGAACATCTGGTGGATTGGAACATCTGGTGGATTTTAACCTCTGACATTTCATTTAACAGCCCAGCTCTTAACCACTGAGCCACTAGGGCTCCTTACAATGAAAATCATGGTAAAATGTGTAGCAGAATTAACTGTGGCATGATTTTTTGAGTAGTTCATGTTATGAAGGAAAATATTTGATCTGATGACATAGATTTAGAGGCTGGATTGCAGTTTTTAATTTACATTTCCAATAATCTATTTGATTCTAAATTTAATAGTCACATACTCATACGTTTTGACCTTATTATTATTATTTTTTAGAAATAACATATAGACAAAAAAAGGAGTGAGTTATATTTGCAAAACTTGATGATGTAAAAACAATGTGAAGTTGGAGATTAGAAAGAAGAAGTTTGAGTTGGTGGAGAGGGTGGTATAAGGACTTTAATCCCATCATCTCAAATAATAGCTCAAATTGAGAAAAACATGCATGGAGATTTAAGTATATTATTTATGCCTCAAAATGTACCCAGCAGAAGAGTTAAAAATATAACATAATAGTCTCTGGTGAACCCATAAGGACTTGGGTGGAATGAATACAATAAAGAATTAGTGATATCAGTACAATATTTGTAGTTACACGCTTAGTCACCAGAAGAAGTAACACAAGAAATAGTGTTCCTTTCTTGGGTGCAGGACAGAGAAGCATAATAAGGGAAGACACCTTTTCACTTAATTTCTTTTATAGGTTGATTATTCAGGAGGTGCAGTTATTACTCTAAGATAAATTGAATTCATGTATAAATGAATATACATGTAAATTAGTAAAACATATGTGTTTGAACATATGATAAATTAATTAAATGAATTAATAAATGAATAATTTTTAAAGACTCTTCCAAACCCTGAGACTCTGAATTTGTAGAGTCAGAGAGCAGTTGCTCTGGTTACAGTCTTTCCATGTCTCTTATAAATAAATAAATAAATAAATAAATAACCTCTCAGAATGACCTGAATTTGAGTCTCACTTACATCACATACTGGTTATATGGTCATTTGCAAATTATTAACCTGATGAAGGGCCAATCATTTAATCTTTAAAACTGACATAATGACGCTAACCTCGCTGAGCTACTATCAGAATTCAATGGGATAATATGTAATGCAAAGGGACTAGCGCAATGCCACACACATAGTAAGCACTCAACATGTGTGTACATGTTCTGTGGCTAATGATAACAGAGCTCATGTTCAAAATATTTAATAACTGTAACCCAGAAGGGCCAACCACACAGAATGCATGCAGGCTCTTTCACTGTGCAGATATGCTGCTCAGTATCAACCTGGATATTAAATTCTAGTCACCTTTACAAGGATAATCTGAAGCCTTTTAATGACATCTTATCATATTGCCATTTCAGAGTAGCTTAATTTTTTTAAAATTCCTTGTTGTAGTATAACACACCTACAAAACAATTTCACATTTCATAGATTAGAGCAGAGATTTACCAACTATGGGGCCAAATCTGCCCCCACCACCTGTTTCTATATTTCTCAGGAGCAGAGGATGGGTTTTACATTTTTAAATAGTTACATTTAAAAAGTTTAAGTGTCTACATAATATTCTTAATTTTACCCTTTGGCCTGTATTCACTATCTGGTTAAAAAAAAGTTTGTCATTGCCTGTTTCAGAGGCTAGCTGCATTTTAAAACAGAAAATCAGGAAGAAGATAACCCTTATAAACAACAACAATAACGAAGGCATTTTTGCTACCAATGATATGACATTTCATAAAATGAGTATGTGGATAAAATGACAAAGTATATGACAATTTGGCATAGAACTTCACACGTAATAGTGGATTCAATAATATTATTTTCATTATCATCATCTTTCTTATTTCAGATGCATACCAATGAAGGAAGATGTTTGGGGTTACTGTGATATCCCTGACACACTTCAGATCAAACAGACATGACTCCATTTATTTAGAATACATGCGTAATGTGCTTCCCATGAATTTGGCCCTGGAAAGATCTTGTTAAATTGCCTTGAATACATAGAAGGCATTCCAGCCAAACCAAACCCAGTGCCATCGAGTCAATTCTGACTCACAGCGACCCTATAGGACAGAGTAGAACTGCCCCATAGAGTTCCCAGGGAGTGCCGGGTGAATTCGAACTGCTGACCCTTTGGTCAGCAGCTGTGGCACTTAACCACTATGCCACCAGGGTTTCCATGGAAGGCATATGCTGCTTTAATGCTTTTAGTCTGCCACCATAAGAACACCATCTCAGCCCAGCTTCCCCAGAAAGCTGAGCTTTACACTAGGCTTATATGCAAGTCCAGGAAGCATGAAAGCAAGACAGGACTAGAACTGAGATAGGGATGGAGTCTTAGTTATCTAGTACTACTATAACAGAAATACCACAGCGAATGGCTTCAACAAACAGAGGTTTATTCTCTCATAATCTAGTAGGCTAGAAGTACAAATTCCGGGTGTCAGCTCCAGGGGAAGCCTTTATCTCTCTGTTAGCCCTGGAGGAAGGTCCTTCTCATCAATCTTCCTCTGGACTAGGAGCTTCTCAGCACAGACACCCTGGGTCCAAAGGACACACTCTTGTCCTAGCACTACTTTCTTGATGGTAGGAGGTCCCCCTGTCTCTCTACTCACTTCTCTCTTTTATATCTCAAAAGAGATTGGCTTAAAACACACTTTAATCCTGTAGATTGAGTCCTGCCTCATTAACATAACTGCCACTAATCCCACCTCAGTAACATCATAGAAGTAGGATTTACAACACAAAGGAAAATCGTATCAGATGACAAAATAGTGGACGATCACACAATACTGGGAATCATGGACTAGCCAAGTTGACACACATTTTCAGGGGACACAATTCAATCCATGACAGATGGGCTTAAAAACATTTGAGCTTATGCTACCAACCCAGCCACTTGCTAAGAGCTAATTGCTGGGTCTTCCAAATCCTTTGGAACATCTACTAAGAAGCTATTCAGAATTGTCATTTTGGGGGTGGTAGAGAGGGAGAGTGGGAGAATTCATTTAAAATATCTGTAGCCAAAGATTCAATCCATAGAACAGCCTTTCCAAGTCCTACTGGAGAGTTTGCTTAAGGGTGAAAAGAGCAGCCCCACTATGGAGTAAGGAATAGGAGGTATGAGGCAGGAGGCATGGGCATCAGGACATTCTCTGTCAAGGTTAGATTGCTGGCACAAAATTTGCCGCCTTTCACAGAGAGCTTGGTAATCACAGCAGTAATGAATGAAACATAAGACAGGATGAAAGCATTCAAGCCAATCCATAAAATGTAGCTCATGTAACAAATTCAAAAAATAAAAAGTTTAGACAGAATTCTTTTCAAACTCTCCCATATTTTTAGAAAGATAAGAATTAAAACCTAAGATATCTAAACTGTTGAGATACAGTACTAGTAAGTCTAGTGTATATGAAAAGTAATGATTGAAGTACTGAAATATAATTAATTGATTAATCAGGCAACATTTATTGTAATCAGATTTCTAGCTCTAACTACTTTCTTTATCTTCTTACAGTGCTTGGCATAAACTTATAATGAACCATGTGGTATATTTTTGGGGATTTAAATTCCCGGAGTTGCTTCCCCAAGAGAAGATAGAGAAGTGAGTTTCATCTTTTCACAAGTTAGAAAAGAACTAATAGAAACTTTGACTGGTAAGAATGGATGAACTCTATCCTGCCAGAGTCCACAGTATCACTTTCTTCGGTTTGTTTCTGCAGTGTGTTTGCTTGCCATTTCAGTGCCCCCAACTCTATTTGTACCATCCTTTGTATTTGCTTTCTCTCAAGTGACTGCAGAAATGGAAGCAGCTGGTTCTTCCAATTCCGACAACCGCTGCTAAGCGCTAACCTCAGGTTTAGATTGCAAATCTGCCACTGGTTGCTATTTTTCTGGAAAATGGTATGTCATTCCTTCTGCTGCTTTTTAAATTGCTGAAAGCTTATTTTGATCTCCTTCTGTGAGAAAATATCTAAACAACAAATTAATTGAAGCTAGCATGAAGGACATTGTTTTATTGATGGTATGTATAAAATGTCCTTAATCAAATGAATATTTATTTCAAATGATGAAAACTTCTACCAACTCTTCTCTGCAAAGAAACAATATAACATTAAAGAGTTCTAGCACAGAATATGGTATCTGTGTATTTTAGAGTGAGATTTCAAAAAGGTAGATAAAAATGTCCAAGCAAAAAGAACAACTCTTGTTAGAGAATGGCTATTATGTTGAAAATCACAAAAAATTAAGTACATGACTTCAGTGGAGAACTCTGTATAAGCAGACGCTATGTCAAGAGATATATGCATCTGATTTCATTTCATCATCTTGTCAGCCCAGTAAGGTAAGTATTGTTATTATCTCCATAGAGATGATGACCCCCCACCAGAACCTCTGCTTTAGAAACTTGCCAGAAGATCACTAGTAAACTGTACAGCCAGATGCAAAGACAAGGGGCCTAATACATTCTTCTCTAAGAAAAACCCTGGTTCTCAAAACTATAGTGTTTGTCCTTATTCCTCAGCAAGAAAACTCAGCAATTTTGTTGGAAGAGCAGAAGTCCCAGGTTGAAACCTACAAGCACGCTAACAACTTAAAAAAAAAAAAAAGCTTTACATTTTCTAAATCCCCTTGCATACAAGCCAGATATAAATGCAGATAAGATATACTTCTAACAAAACTGATATAAGCAAAAATGACTGAATGAGGCTACTCTTATCTTTCTCAGCATATATACATAGATATGCATGTGGGTATGGATACAGATATAGTTGTTGTTGTTTTAGGTGCTGTCAAGTCAGTTCAAACTCATAGCGACCCTATGTACCACATACAGATATAGTTGTTGTTGTTTTAGGTGCTGTCAAGTCAGTTCAAACTCATAGCGACCCTATGTACCACAAAAGGAAACACTGCCCAGTCCTGCATCATCTTTACAATCCTTGTGGTGCTTGATCCCATTGCTGCAGCCACTATGTCAATCCGTCTCCTTGATGGTCATCCTCTTTTCCAATGACCCTGTACTTTACCAAGCGTGATGTGCTTCTCCAGGGAATGATCTCTCCTGACAACATGTCCAAAGTATGTAAGATGCAGTCTCACCATCCTTGTTTCTAAAGAGCACTCTGGTTGTACTTCCTCCAAGACAGATTTGTTCATTCTTTTGGCAGTCCATGGTATATTCAATATTCTTTGCCAACACCACAATTCAAAGGCGTCAATTCTTCTTCGGTCTTCCTTATTCATTGTCCAGCTTTCACATGCATGTGATGCAATTGAAAATACCATGGTTTGGGTAAGGCTTATCTTAGTCTTCAAGGTGACATCTCTGCTTTTCAACACTTTGCAGCAGATTTGCCCAATGCAATGTGTCTTTTGATTTCTTGATGGCTGCTTCCAGGGGTGTTGATTGTAGATACAAGTAAAATGGAATCCTTGACAATGTCAATCTTTTCTCCATTTATCATGATATTGCTTATTGGTCCAGTTGTGAGGATTTTTATTTTCTTTATGTTGAGGTGTTATCCATACTGAAGGCTGTGGTCTTTGATCTTCATTAGTAAGTGCTTCAAGTTCTCTTCACTTTCAGCAAGCAAGAGTCATCTGCCTAATGCAGGTTGTTAATGAGTCTTCCTCCAATCCTGATGCCCCATTCTTCTTCATAAATTCCAGCTTCTTGGATTACTTCCTCAGCATACAGATTGAATAGGTATAGTGAAATGATACAACCTTGATGCACACTTTTCCTGACCTTAAACCACTCAGTATCCCCTTGTTCTGTCTGAACTACTGCCTCTCGATCTATGTAAAGTTTCCTCATGAGCGTGATTAAGTTTTGTGCAATTCCCATTCTTCACAATGTTACCCATAATTTGTTATGATCCACAGAGTCAAATGCCTTTGCATAGTCAATAAAACACAGGTAAACATCCTTCTGGTATTCTCTGCTTTCAGCCAGGATCCATCTGACATCAGCAATGATATCCCTGGTTCCCTATTCTCTTCTGAATCTGGCCTGAATTTCTGGCAGTTCCCTGTTGATATACTGCTGCAGCTGCTTTTGAATGACCTTCAGCAAAATTTTGCTTGTGTGTAATATTAATGATACCGTTTGATAATTTCCGCATTCAGTTGGATCACTTTTCCTAGGAATATGCATAATTATGGATCTCTTTCAGTTTTGTTTTTTTTTTCAGTTGGCTGACCAGGTAGTTGTCTTCCAAATTTCTTGGCATAGAAGAGTGAGCACTTCCAGCGCTGCATCTGTTTGTTGAAACATCTCAGTTGGTATTCCATCAATTCCTGGAGCCTTTTATTTTTGCCAATGCCTTCAGAGTAGCTTGGATTTCTTCCTTAAAAACCATCTGTTCTTGATTACATACTACCTCCTGAAACTGCTGAATGTTGACCAGTTCTTTTTGGTACCATAGCTCTGCATTACTTCCATCTTCTTTTGATACTTCCTGTGCCATTCAATATTGCTCCCATGTTGTTGTCGTTATTTGGTGCTTTTGAGCCAGTTCTGACTCATAGAGACCATAGAATCCTTCAAAATTCCAATTCAAGTCTTGAAGTTTTTCTTCAGGTGCTTTTGAGCCAGTTCTGACTCGTAGCGACCGTAGAATCCTTCAATATTCCAACTCAGGGCTTGAAGTTTTTCCTTAGTTCTTTCAGCTTGAGAAATGTTGAGTGTGTTCTTCCCTTTTGGTTTTCGAACCCCAGGTCTTTGCATATTTCATGATAATAGTTTACTTTTTCTTCTTGAGCCACCCTTTGAAATCTTCTGTTTAGATCTTTTACTTCATCATTTCTTCCATTCGCTTTAGCTACTCTATGTTCAAAAGCAAGTTTTAGAGTCTCTTCTGATACCCATTTTGGTTTTTTCTTTAAGTTTTTTTTTTTTTTTGATGACCCTTTGCTTTCTTCTTGTATGATTCTTGTATGATGCCCTTGATGTCATCCCAAAGCTCATCTGTTCCTTGGTTGTTAGTATTCGATGCATCAAATCTTTTTCTGACATGGTCTCTAAATGCAGGCAGTATATACTCAAGGTCATATTTTGGTCCTTGTGTACTTGTTTCAATCCTTCAGCTTTTACTTTAACTTGCGTAAGAGCAACTAATGGTCCGTTCTGCATTCAGCACCGGCCTTGCTCTGACTGATGATATTGAGCTTTTCCAGCTTCTCTTTCCACCGATGTAGTCGATTTGATTCCTATATTTTCCATTTAGTGAGGACCACTTTTTTATTTTTTTTACATGTATAGTCACCATTTATGTTGTTGAAAGATGGTAACTGTAGTGAATAAGTCTTTGTCTTGCAAAATTCTATCATGCAGTCTCTGGCATCATTTCTATTACCAAGGCCCTATTTCCCAACTATTGATCCTTCTTCTTTGTTTCCAACTTTCTGATTATAGTCACCAGTACTCATCAATGCATCTTGATTGCATGTATGACCAGTTTTAGGCTCCAGAAGTTGGTAAAAATCTTCAATTTCCACATCTTTGGCATTAGTGATTGTTGTGTAAATTTGATTAATAGTTGTATTAAGTGATCTTTCTTGTAGGCATATGATATTATCCTATTACTGACAGTGTTGCACTTCAAGATAGATCTTCAAATGTTCTTTTTGTCAATGAATGTGATGCCATTCCTCTTTAATTTGTCATTTCAGGCATAGAAGATAACATGATTCTTTGGTTCAAAATAGCCGGTACTAGTCCATTTCAGCTCACAACTGCTTATATTATTGATCTGTGTGAGTTCCTAGAGTCACATTTCATATATTTTATGCTCCAATTATTAATAGATGTTTACAGCTGTATTTTCTCGTTCTGAGTTGTGCTACATCGTCAGATGAAGATCCCTAAAGCTTTACTCCATCTACATCATTAAGGTCTACTTTGAGCAGGCAGCTCTTCCCCAGTCATGTTTATAGTGCCTTCCAACCTGAGGGGCTCACCTTCCAGCACTATTATATCAGGCAATGAATGTCCCACTACTATCTATAAGGTTTTCACAGGCCAGTTTTTTCAGAAGCTGACTTCTATGTCCTTCTTCCTAGTTTGCCTTAGTCTGGAAGCTCTGCTGAAACCTGTCCACCATGGGTGACCCTGCTGGTATTTGAAATACTGGTGGCATAGTTTTCAGCAGCACAGCAAAATGCAAGCCACCACAATAAGGCAAACTGACAGAAATGTGTTGGATTTAAAACTGTGGGGAGATAAAATGGAAACTTCTTCTCAGAAATTTTCAAATGAAATAAAAACACTGTAAAATTAAAAATAAAAAATTTGAAGAACAATATTCTTTTTCCTCATTTATGCAACTGGCTTGATGGTTAAGATTTGGAAAAAAATAATGCATTTATTTTTATATCTGCTGTGCTTGATATTCCTTAGAATTTTCCAAGAAAAAATGTTGAGTAAGTGTTTTGATACAGAGATTTGGAGCTCAAAATTGCATGTTGATTAGGATAGATATATATTTGGAAGCCATTGGCAGAAAAGATTTTCTAGTAATAAATTGCAGGCTTAAAAAAAAAAAAATCAGGATCTAGGAATTAGCCCTTAGTAACTCTCTCATTTAAAGGTGAAGTGGTTAAGTGTTCAGCTGCTAACTGAAAGTTTGATGCCTCAAAGTCAACAGCTGCTCTGTGGGGGAAAAGACATGGCAATCTGCTTCTGTATAGATAACAGCCTGAGAAAGCCTCTGGGGGCAGTTATACTCTATCCTATAGGGTCACTGTGAGTTGGAATCAAGTCAACAGCAACAGGTTTAGCTCTCTCATTTAATAACTAAAATGAAAGAGGCTGGAAAAGGAATACAAAGACAGAAGAAAAATCTGGCAATATGTAAAAGCAAAGGGATAAATGTGTTTTGTTAATCAAGGAGTGATCAACTTTGTCAAATACTGCTCAAATACGAATATTGTTTAGCTTAGAGACCTGGGTTTTATTTTTAACATTTAAAGAGAAGGGATTGAAGGGTCTAGGACAGAATCAAGATAAGAACTTGTTAAAAAGTGAGTACATTCTTGGTAGGTGGGACCAAGATGGCAGAGTAGTCAGATGCTTCCTTTGGTCCCTCTTATAACAAAGACCCAAAAAACAAGTGAATCAATTATATATGACAATCCAGGAGCCCTGAACACCAAAGACAAAAGTTGAGGAGTCAGAATGAGTTGCGGGGGGAGGGAGAGACAGTTGAGAAGCAGCGAGGAAGTACCAGACTTGACCTAGCCAGTACCCCGCAGGCTGGATTATTTGGTGTGCACAGGCTGAAGCAAACAGTATTGTTTGGGATGCATTTTCCAAGTTGGAAAAGCCAAGTAGTGGAGAGCCTGCAAAGCACCTGGAGCCAGGAGGAATTGGCTCCGGATCTGCGAAACTTAAGTGCAAGTATCTAACTTAGCTCTCCCAAACCCAACCCAGAGCCGTTGTGAGACTTAGCTCTCATGATCAAAATAAACCTTCCCCCTCTGGGGAGTGCCTTTCTTCCCCTTGCTCTGTACCTGCTCTGTTCTGGTCCCGGTCTTACAGTGTTCAGTGGTAGCCATGGCCCCTAGGCTGGAAGTAGACCATTTACACCCCTCAGCCAGCCTCCCGGCTTTGGGGAGAGCAAAAAAAAAAAAAAAAAAAAAACAAACAGGAAAAAAGAAACTGCTCACTCCCCTAAATCAGGAACTCAAGGCAGGCACTACCTCTTTGCCTAGGCACAAGCACAAGGGTTCCATGGACTTCAAATGCCTTCACTCCTGCCTAGAACTGTGTGGGCCTATTCAACAGTGCAGCCCCTCTTTGGCATAGTACAACAGGGTATATACCTGAAGCCCATTTTCAACTGCAACAGCTAAGGGAGAGTGGCAGATTCTTCGTGACATTTGACACTGTTCTCCCCATTATGCAAAGTCCTCACCTACCCATATCAGGGGCCTGAGGACTGGTGGCTCCACCCATTACACCTAGTCAACCATGACAGGTGTCTGAGAATAAGTGGTGCCTCCCAGTCCTTACAGCCAACAGCATTGGGTGTCCAAAGTCTGGCTGTAAAACCCATTGACCTAGGAGCTCTAGGGAACAGGGACATGCCTTTCACCTAGGCACTCAGGGGCAGCCATCAGCACCCTTACCTTGCTTAGTACATAACCCCCTACTGCAGCCAGATACTGTGCCTGTTCCAATCACCTCTGCATAGCCAGGCCCTTCTAGGACTGTAGGCGAGGGCCTGTACCACACACTTAGTGACTGACAACCTGGACTCCTGAGCTGAATCAACACAAGAAAAATAAATGCACCCCTGGGATCACATACCTAGTAGCAGCTCTAACCACTTGTAAGCAAATATACAATAAATAAATATAATAAATTGTCGAGACCTTGGAGACAACAGTCAATGTCAAAATCACATACAGAGGTAGACCATGATGGCTCCAGCACGAGACCAAAACAGAGAGTCAGGAAACCTCCCAGAGGAACATAAGATCTTGGAATTACCTGAGGTAGAATTTAAAAGATTAATATACAGAGCTCTTCAAGGGATCAGGAATGAGATCAGGCAAAGCTCAGACCAAGCCAAGGATCACACAGACAAAGCAATATACGAATTTAGGAGAGCTATACATACAAGAGCAAATGATAAATTTAACAGGCTGCTAGAATCCTTAGAGAGACAGCAAATAGAAATCCAGAAGATTAACAATAAAATTTCAGAATTAGAGAACTCAATAGAAAGTCACGGGAAAAGAATTGAAGTAATAGGAGGCAGAATAAGTGAGATTGAAGACAAAGCACTTGAAATCTATTTGAGTAAAAATCAGATAAAAGAATTAAAAAAATGAAGAAACCCTAAGAAAGTGATTGGAATACCAGAAAGAGGGTGATAAAAGGAAATAGAGAGAGAATTATTGAAGATTTGTTGGCAGGAAGTGAGTACATTCTTTACTAGTTAAGCTAAGCTATTATTTGGTTTTAAGAAACCTTCAGGGAATATTTTTGATTTAGGGTTTACATTTAAAAATTATCTCATGGAATAGTTTCAGGGATTCATCCATACTTTACGGCTATAGGATGTCTGGATTTCATGAGAATTTGAAATTCTCTTCTGCATTTTACTCCCTTTGAACAAGATTCTTTTATAGAATCTTTGATCACAATATCCAGTAATGGTAGTCAGGAACCATCCAGCTCTGGTCTCATGGCAAAGGAGGCAGTTGTTCATGGAGACAATTTGCCACACATTTCATTTCTTCCTCCTAACCCTGGGTCTCCTTCTTCTGTTGGTCCAGGTGAATAGAGACCAGTTGTCATATCTTGATGGCTGTTTGCAAGCTTTTAAGACCCCAGGCACTACACAACAAACTGGGAGATAGAACAGAAGCACTGAACACGTTATTAGGCCAATTCACTGGGCTGTCCAGTTAGCTTAACTAGTAAAGAATGTCTGCCTTGAGCATTGTGCTGTTTTAACATCTATCTATATGATATGATGTTGATAAAGAATATTGAATATACCATGGACTGCCAGAACAAACAGATCTGTCTTGGAAGCAGTACAGCCAGAATACTCCTTAGAGGTGAGGATAGTGAGACTTCATCTCATTTACTTTGTACATGCTATCAGGAATGATCAGTCCCTGGAGAAGGACATCATACTTTGTAAAGTAGGGAGTCACCAAAATAGAGGAAGAGCTCAAAGATATGGACTGATACAGTGGCTGCAACAATGCACTCAAACACAGCAATGATTGTGAGAATGGTGCAGGGCCAGCCAGTGTTTTGTTCTGTTTCCCGAGAATTTGAATTGACTCGACAGCTCCTAACAACAACAACAACATGTAGTATCAAATTGACAACAGCAACTTGAAAGATTAAATAAGAAACTGAGGGGTAGTAAGTTCACATTTAGGGGGAGAAACAACTTGGAAAAGAAGGGTGACTGGCTGCACAACTTGAAGAATGTAATCTATGTTACTGAATTGTACATGTAGAAATTGTTGAACTGGTGTTTGTTTTGCTGGTTATATTCTCAACAACAACAACAAAAATAAAACAAATTATTGAAAAAAAAATTTGATGAAGCCACCATATCCCTGATACCAAAATCAGGTAAAGACACCACAAGAAAAGAAAATTATAGACCTATATCCCTCATGAATGTAGACGCAAAAATCCTCAACAAAATTCTAGCCAATAGAATTCCACAACATATGAAAAAAATAATTCACCATGACCAAGTGCAATTCATACCAGGGATGCAGGGATGGTTCAACATTAGAAAAACGATTAATGTAATCCACCACATAAATAAAACAAAAGACAAGAATCACATGATTTTATCAATTGATGTAGAAAAGGCATTTCACAAAGTTCAACACTCATTCATGATAAAAACTCTCAGCAAAATAGGAATAGAAGGAAAATTCCTCAACATAATAAAGGGCATTTATACAAAGCCAACAGCCAACATCACCCTAAACGGAAAGACCCTGAAAACATTCCCATTGAGATCAGGAACCAGACAAGGATGCCCTTTATCATCACTCTTTTTCAACATTGTGCTGGAAGTCCTAGCCAGAGAAATTAGGCTAGATAAAGAAATAAAGGGCATCCAGATTGGCAAGGAAGAATTAAAAGTATCTCTATTTGCAGATGACATGATCTTATACCCAGAAAACCCTATGGAATCCTGCAGAAAACTACTGAAACTAATAGAAGAGTTCAGCAGAGTGTCGGGATACAAGATAAACACACAAAAATCAGTTGGATTCCTCTACACCAACAGAAAGAACATCGAAGAGGAAATCACCAAATCAACGCCATTTACACTAGCCCCCAAGAAGATAAAATATTATACCGCCACTGTAGTCAAAACAGCCTGGTACTAGTACAACAACAGATACATGGGCCAATGGAACAGAATTGAGAATCCAAACATAAATCCAACCACATATGAGCAGCTGATATTTGACAATGGCCCAAAACAGTTAAATGCGGAAAAGGCAGTTTTTTTTAATGAATGGTGCCCGCATGACTGGATATCCATCTGCGAAAAATGAACAAGACCCATACCTCACACCATGCACAAAAACAAGCTCAAAATGGATCAAAGACCTAAATATAAAATCTAAAATGATAAAGATCATGAAAGAAAAAATATGGACAACATTAGGAGCCCTAATACATGGCATAAACAGTATAGAAAACATTATAAAGAACACAGAAGAAAAACTACATAACTGGGAGCTCCTAAAAATCAAACACCTATGCTCATCCAAAGACTTCACCAAAAGAGTAAAAAGACTACCTACAGACTGGGAAAAAGTTTTTAGCTATGACATTTCTGATCAGCGCCTGATCTCTAAAATCTACATGATACTGCAAAAACTCAGCTGCAAAAAGACAAAGAGCTCAATTAAAAACTGGGCAAAAGATATGAATAGACACTTCACTAAAGAAGACATTCAGGTAGCTAACAGATACATGAGGAAATGTTCACGATCATTAGTCATTAGAGAAATGCAAATCAAAACTACAATGAGATATCATCTCACTCCAACAGGGCTGGCATTAATCCAAAAAACAAAAAGGAATAAATCTTGGCGAGGCTGTGGAGAGATTGGAACACTTCTACACTGCTGGTGGGAATGTAAAATGGTACAACCACTGGAAACCGATTTGGCACTTCCTTAAAAATCTAGAAATAGAACTACCATATGATGCAGCAATCCCACTCCTTGGAATATATTCTAGAGAAATAAGAGCCGTTACACGAACAGATATATGCACACCCATGTTTATTGCAGCACTGTTTACAATAGCAAAAAGATGAAAGCAACCAAGGTGCCCATCAATGGATGAATGGATAAATAAATTATGGTATATTCACACAATGGAATACTACGCATCAATAAAGAACAATGTGGAATCTGTGAAACATTTCATAACATGGAGGGACCTAGAAGGCATTATGCTGAGTGAAATTTGTCTGTTGCAAAAGGACAAATATTGTATAAGACCACTATTATAAGAACTTGAGAAATAGTTTAAACTGAAAAGAAAACATTCTTTTGTGTTTAGATAGTAGATAAGAACTACTTTCGGTGAAGGGAATGACAGCACACAATACAGAGGAAGTCAGCACGATTGGACTAAACCAAAAGCAAAGAAGTTTCCTGAATAAACTGAATGCTTTGAAGGCCAGTGTAGCAGGGGCAGGGGTCTGGGGACCATGGTTTCAAGGGACATCTAAGTCAATTGGCATAATAAAATCTATTAAGAAAACATTCTGCATACCACTTTGAAGAGTGGTGTCTGGGGTCTTAAACGCTAGCAAGCAGCCATCTAAGATGCATCAATTGGTCTCAACCCACCTGGAGCAAAGGAAAATGAAGAACACCAAGGACACAAGGTAATTACGAGCCCAAGAGACAGAAAGGGCCACATGAACCAGAGTCTACATCATCCTGAGACCAGAAGAACTAGATGGTGCCTGGCTACAACCGATGACTGCCCTGACAGGGAACACAACAGAGAACCCCTGAGGGAGCAGCAGAGCAGTGGGATGCAGACCCCAAATTCTCATAAGACTAGACTTAATGGTCTGACTAAGACTGGAAGGACCCCAGTGGTCATGGCCCCCAAACCTTCTGTTGGCCCAGGACAGGAACCATTCCCGAAGAGAACTCTTCAGACATGGATTGGACTGGACAATGGGTTGGAGAGGGATGCTGGTGAGGAGTGAGTTTCTTGGATTAGGTGGACACTTGAGACTATGTTGGCATCTCCTGCCTGGAGGGGAGATGAGAGGGTGGAGGGGATTAGAAGCTGACAAAATGGACAGGAAAAGAGAGAGTGGAGGGAGAAAGCGGGCTGTCTCATTAGGGGGAGAGTAATTGGGAGTGTGTAAAAAGCAAGGTGTATATGGGTTTATGTGTGAGAGACTGACTTGATTTGTAAACTTTCACTTAAAGCACAATAAAAATTATAAAAAATTTGAGTACCAGGTATGAGGGACATCTTAGGTTGCTTTCTAAACAGGTAATCCAAATACCAAACACACATACACATACACTTCCTTCCTTCATGACCAATGTTTTTCCCACAATGGAGGCTGCACATGTCAGACAATTGCCTCCCCATGTCCTTTGAGCATACGGAGCTCTCAACCACTGTTAGACATAATTTTAAGAGTGAGTGTTCACTGGAGGGATTTTTTGGTTTTCCTCTAACACAAAGAAAATGTTAATGGAACATTTTTTTCTTCTCTGAACACAACCATGTCTGCCTATGAATCATAGAACTTCTATGGCCATTCAAAAACTGAAAGAAAATACATTGCTGATATAATATGTATATCAAGAAACAACATGGGAACTGCCTGAGCACTTGGTGACATTGTCAAGCAGTTGTATTAACTGTTGATGCAGCCCTAACTTTGCAAGTCTCATCTGTTACGTGGAATAGAATACCCTTATGGCTAAAATCAGAAACCGTGGTGGCGTAGCGGTTAAGAGCTATGGCTGCTAACCAAAAGGTCAGCTGTTCAAATCCACCAGGCACTCCTTGGAAACCCAATGGGGTAGTTCTACTCTGTCTTATAGGGTCATTATGAGTTGAAATAGGCTGGATGGCAATGGGTCAACAGATTATGGCTAAAATCATTTATAGTGGCTTTTCTTCTGTGATGTGCAACTGAAAGTATCCTTAATGACACAGAACATTGGGAAATGGAGATGTGGTTTCTTTCAAAAGGTTTTTCTGTTAAGTGAAGGATTGGAAAAGAACAAAATAAGATTAGGGATATATACACTAGAGCCTTTTCTTTTGTTTGTATTCTGTTTTCCGTTTTCTCTTCCTTTCTCTATTTCTCCCTTTCTTATCTACTTCTCAAAAGAGTGGTACTTGATTATGTTTGAATATTAATACTATTGGAAAGGAGCTAGGGTGAAAAGGGGCTAGTGAGGAAGAAACGGAAGCAAGTACGAAGGGAGACTAAAAGAGAGAGAAAGTAATGCTAAAGGTCTGAAAGAGTAACAAAAGACATGGAACACTGAGAGAAAAGTAGAATAATGCCAGAGAAGAGAGAAGTGATGATGCACGGCCTAATACTTGAGAGGTTCTGTGAGGAGTGGGGAATAAGAGCTAGAGCACAAAGGGATGGTTGATAGCGGATAGGGCAAGGGGAATTCATCAATAATAATAATAGGGAGGAGGGATAGATGGGTTTAGAATCTGGTAGTGTATGTATTTGGAAGTGGGAATTTATGGTAGTTTAAAAAATTTTTTTTTTTATATTTGATTATTTTTATGTACTCTGTTAAGTAGGAAGGAAAGTTAACAGCCATACTGATGACTGACCATAGAAACTATAGAAATGAGCAACAAGAACAGAGCTGAAAGCTGAGTTGGATTCAGAATCGATAGACTCCTGAAAGTTTGTGTCCTAACTCTGTTTAACTGTAGCTCGGACTAGAGTTTCATGGTTAACGAGGGGAAGGGGGAGATGGCCAGGAGTCTATTTTCCTCTTGGCCTGTGGGTATGGGTTGCAATAATGCCCAGGGTTGAGTACTAACTGAAGCAGATTCATTACAAGTTTTGCACTGTTGTCTATTTGCTTTTTCCTTACTATCCTGTTAATTGCAAAGTGGCTTTCACAAGATAACTCCTTCAGAAAACAAAAGAAAGCACATGCTCTTTGAAATCCAAAGTAAAAGACATACTGAGGAAACCAAATAAAAAAACCCATTGCCATCAGGTCTATTTCGACTCACAGTGACCCCACAGGGCAGAGTAGAACAGGGTTTCTAAGACTGTAATCTTTACAAAACAGACCGCCACATCTTTCTCTCACAAAGCGGCTGGTGGGTTGGAACCATCAACCTTTTGGTTAGCAGCCGAGCACTTAACCACTGTGCCACCAGGGCCCCTATACAGAGTAAAGATGTATATAAATATATACGGTATAAACATTAAATATATGTTGAATAAAATGATATAGAGCAGGAGACCAATTCTCGGGTAAATACCATATTTGAATTGCTTTAAACAGAGACTACATTCATTCTACTTTACTTTTTCATCCAGTTGTTTTAGAAGGTCATATTGCTTAAAACTGGCTTTCTTTTGTACCCAAAGGGAAAGTCTTTAATTTTATATATTAGGTAAAGAAAATTAATTGATTATAGATTAACGAAAGGTTTTCTTTTTGGATTTTGAATTTGCAAAAGTAGAACAAAAGTGTAGCAAAGAGATATGGCAGTGAGATTCAACAAACAAAAGCAAAAATTTTGAGATGAACTGGTAAGTTTTTTTTTTTTTTTTTCCTGAAGAGTTGTGGGGAGTAAAATGTGGGTGGTATTCTTTGTTGGTAGAAAAATGACTAACAATTATATATAGCAAAAACTCAATATACACTTTTATGTTAACCTAAACAAATATGCCCATAACTTTAACAATGATATCAGGATACATGAATGATAAGAAACTATCTGACTTGACTTCCAATACATAACAAAAGGAAAAGAGATCAATTATGGGGCATGACATAGGCAGACAACTCCCCACAAGTTTGATAAAATAATTTTAAGGTCAGATTTTTATTCAAACATTCAATTAACTGTGGATATAATATTTGAAGAACAAACATCAGATTTTTTAAATATTTTTGAAAGCAAGAACTCCAATGTGAATATAGACTATGCCATACCAGTTATTTGATTTTTTGAAGACAAGCCACACTTCGACACTTGTTCTGTTTTCTTGATGAAAATTGAAGAAAACAATGTTGGTGAAACAAGTAGCAACTAATCATAAAATATGGCGCTTCCAGACCGACCCAAGGATAAAACATCGCAGCTTGCTGGGGAAAACCATATGGGTCCCAGGAGACCTGAGAAAATATGCATGTCTAAATAATAGGTGAAGACAATGATTTATCTCTCTAGTATTTGTGATTTTTTTGTTGCAGAATCCCAGATCAGAAGGTTGATCAGGAAAAATACACACAAGCGTGTAATGTAGACAATTTGAAGACAAGATTTATGGCTGAGTCATTGGTTTCTTTTACCTGCCAACACTCTTGTACGCTTTGACACTTGTTGGAAGTTATTATTATTATCAATATTATTTTGGCTAATAAAACAAATAGTACCTCAGTCAATAACTGCTTATTTACTATATTTTTCTAAGAATTATTTTGTATGCATTCTGGAAAATCAAATCATCTTTCAAAGATAAAAGTATCAAAAATGAACATAATGCAGCTTCCTCTAGACAACAAATGAAGGCAATTCTGAGTAAGATTTTCCAGGAATTTAGTGAGACTGCTGATTCGCTTGAATCCATGTATTATTGCCTTTTAGAATGAGTATCTGAAGTCGTAATGGAGCTATATTTATCATACATATAGTCAATATTGGAAACCCTGGTTGCATAGTGGTTAAGTGCTACAGCTGCTAACCAAAGGGTTGGAAGTTCGAATCTGCCAAGCACTCCTTGGAAACTCTAGGGGAGTTCTACTTCTACTATGTCCTATAGGGTCGCTATGAGTCAGAATTGACGCGACGGTGCTGGGTTTGGTTTTGGATAGTCAATATAGTCACAGTTATTTATAGCTCTATTTACTATTTTACCTGTACAGTAGGAGATTATGATAAGCAAAATCTGTCATTTTATTGGACATACTATTTTTTTTCTGATTAAAATTAATAAATTTCTCATTTGATATAAAGGAATAAACTAATAATGGTGAACCAAACATAGTGATATGCCTGTGTATGCATCAACTGTAGAATTTTCAATCTTCTTTTATTTGGGTGAGGATTTTCATTTTGTTTTGATTTTTTCCCCCCTCCGAACTTTACACCCCTTCTTGACCAGGGGTTCACAATGGCATTTTGGATGTCTAGGAAGTAGCAATATTTCAGAGCTAGGGTCTAATAGTTCTGGAACAGCCTGAATACTTAAATTTCTACCATGACAGTAACTCCGGAAAACGGTTATTCAACCCTTTGTGGAAGACTTGAAGGAAGAGATACAGATGTACTTTTGGTTGTGTTGTTTTCTCAGTGGGCCTTCCTTTTAATCAACCTACACCAATCCATGTACTGGATTAAGCAAGAAAATTGGAAGAGTGGTCGGACTCTGCCTTATGGTTACCCAAGTCAGGTTTTTGGAGACCAGACCTAAAGTTTTCTCTGTTATGTAGATGAAGTAATATTGTAGTAGGTGTGTCAGGGATTCCCAGGTTATCCACAGGCTTGATAATTTGAGAGAAGGCCTCACAGAACTCAAAAGAGCTGTTATACATTTGGTTATAATTCAATAGAGTAAAAAGACACAGATGAAAATCAGCACAGGGAAAAGGCACTTGAGGCAAAGTCCAGGAGAAAGCTGGGACAAGCCTCCAGGTGTCCCCTCCCTTGGAGTCATATGGGGATGCACTTAATTCTTCCAGCACCTATGTGTGACAACCAAGGAAGCTCAAGTGAGTCTTGGTGTCCAGGGTTGTTATTGGGGGTCAGTCATAGAGCCATGCAGCACCTGTGTGACTGAACTCAACAACTCAGACTCCACCCCTTCCTCCAGCTCAGAAACAGATATTCACCATAAAGCACATTTTTTAAATTTGTCTGGTCAAACTAGTGTAGTAAGGCTCAGGGCATCAGGCATGCAAAAACACTCTTCCAAAAACCAAAACCCAGTGCCCTCAAGTGGATTCCGACTCAGGGACCCTATAAACACTCTTAGCAAGCATAATAATCCAAGGGCTCAGAGGTTATCTTCCAGAAACAATCCAAAGGGCAGTTCTGATGATAAAAATTTCTTTAGGGTATGTAGGATTTGAGCAACCCAGGCCTGCTGAGTTAACCCTTTCCTGTCCAGTAGATTGCTCACCTATTTTATTTTCAAGGGCATCGTAATCAGTTGTTGTTGTTGTTACGTGCCCTTGAATTGGTTCCAACTCATAGTCACCCTATGTACAACAGAACACAACAATACCTGGTCCTGTGCCATCCTCACAATCTTTGTTATGCTTGAACCCATTGCAATGAGTCACTGCAAAGAGCCTTACAGGTCAAAACATCCTCATTCTTGCTGTCTATTACGTAGTGAAACCCATCTTGTCTCTGGAGTTTCAACACTAGCATTTAGCCTGTGTTTTTACTGTGTTGTTATTGTTAGTTGCCTTCAAATCAGCCCCCAACTCATGATGACCCTATTCACAACGGACTGAAACACTACCCAGTCCTGTGCCATCCCCATGATCAGCTGTAAATCAGACATTTGTGATCTATAGGGTTTTTTATTGACTGATTTTTAGAAGTAGATTGCCAGGCCTTTTTTCATAGTCTTTCTTAGTCTGAAAGCCCTGTTGAAACTTATTCAGAATCATAATAACACACAAGCTTCCACTGACAGACAGAGGATGACTGCCCATGAGGTGCATTGGTCAGGAATGGAACCCAGATCTCCCGTTGGACTGGAAGGTGAGAATTCTAACACTGAACCACCTGCACCTTTCTCTGTCACTGTAACATACCATTGACCTCATTGAAGTCAGGGAGTAAATCTCAATGATGGCACATCCCTCCATCATCCACAGCCTACAGAGGTCAGCCATCAAAGATGTCTTTGAGGATGTTGATGCCCCTCCCCTTACTACTATTTTTCTGAACGGCTTAATGAAAAGTGTCCGGTGAAACCTCTCTGGGGATCTAGTGCATATGTGTGTTGGGAGGAAGGTGTTGGAAGATTCATACATGAAAGCTCCACACTCTCATTTCTATTTCCCTAAGGCTTTGGATTTAATCCAATGTGTTAGCTAGGAAACATCTGATATTTCAACCTTACTGAAAATGGGCCATTATTGAGTCTGATTTTCAATTAATCAAACCAACTATTTGAAATGATTCCACCTGTCTGAGATATAATAACAATTCCAGAATCTCTGAAAAACGTACACATATTGATACATTCATAAAGATCTAATAATATATTCCATCCATATTTTTGGATACATTTCCTGCAACCGTTTCTTACTGAGTGTGTATCAGTAGATATCATAAACACCATTTATGCCCCAGCTATATTCTATCAGGTTTTTCCATGTTAGTAACCATATGATGTGCTCGACGTCTGGTTGCTTGAGGGCTTTCTCTAGAGGCCATAAATATCTCTATCTACCAACACAGTTGACCAAAAAAAAAAAAAAGAATTAATATTCCATATCAACAGCCGTCAACAAATGACTTACATGAGTTGATGTATAAATACCCGAGCTTGCTTGTCCCTTGACTGAGATAATGCTGGTGTGTCCTGCACTTATTTCCAGAGATTTCCAGAGGGTTTTAGTCTCCGTAGTATGGTAACTGGTTCAATAAATCGCCATTCATTGGCTGCTTCCTTCCTTGTTTTATTTTCCCACTCCTCTACTGGTTTTTCCTGAGATTATCTCTACCAATCCCTAACAGGAAGCCAGCAGGCAAACATGAAATGTAGTTTTCATATAGCCTCCTTCTTAAGCAAGGAAATTAGGTTGCTTATACAATTAAAAATAATAATTGCTGAAGCCTTGACCCTTGGCTTTCTTGCTTTTCTGCTAGTGGAATTAGACTAGTCCCCTCGGGCAATAAGCATGAGTATATAGGTAAGTTTTAATTCATTACAGAAGTGGAGCAAAAATGAAAAAGGATATGTGTCTAGAGCACCTTGATAATATGGACACTCTTTAGGAAATGTAAATGAATTGTAAGAGAAGAAACATATTTAAAAAAATATATTAAATAACAGTATGTGATTTACATTTAACAGTTTGCCATTCTAAAATATTACCTCACTTATTAAGATATACAGACAATATTTGTATAATAGAACTTTATTTCAGGTCCTTTAATAACATTTTGCTTTTCTGTCCAAGTAAAATCATGCCAAGATAAACAATGTTTTATTTAGTCAAGTATCCTTAATAGCTTTATCTAAGCAAACCAAATATTTTCCTAAGAAGGATTCCACATATCTACACATACATTCCCAAACACACAAACGTGTTAAATATATAAATTAAATAAACAACGCTTATTATTAATTGGAAACCCTAGTGGTGTAGTGGTTAAGTGCTACGACTGCTAACCAAAAGGTCAGCAATTTGAACCCACCAGGCGCTCCTTGGGAACACTATGGGGCAGTTCTACTCTGTCCTATAGTGTCCCTATGAGTCGAGATCAACTCAATGGCAATAAGTTTTTCTGTTTGTTTTTTTTTGTATTTTTATTAATACATACGATGCAGATTATTACCATAGAACAGGCTCTTCCTCAATTGCTTATATGACTTATTTCCTGATATGGTTTCCAAAACAGGGTATCTCTAAATACTCTGAACCTATTGAATCAGATTATCTAGGGTACAATAAGTTAGCTGACTATAATGTTAGAGAACTCACTTTTATTACCCACACAGACTTTTTACAATATGAGGAAGTAAGCATTGCAATTGGGCACATAAAAATGGAAGAACCACAAATAAAACTGAGGTTCTGTTGGCAAAAAAGGGGGAGTAGTGCTCATTTCCAATACCAATTGAAGGTTCGGGGAGTTCTCAAAACCATCCTCAGCTTTCATAATTCACTAGAAGGACTCACAAAACTCACTAAAAGATGTTATACTTATGAGTATTGTTTAGTACATGGAAAGAATATGGATTAAAATCAGCCAAAGAGAAAAGATACATGGGACACAGTCCAGAGGGTTCTAAATGCTTAGCCCTCAGCTGTCCTCTCACTATGGAGCCGTGGATAGCATTAACTCCTCCTGGCACTGTTGTGTGACAGCACACACAGAACATTGTCAATTATGGAAGCTCACCCAAACTTTGGTGCCCAGAGTCTGTGTTGGGGCTCCACCACGTAGTCATGATTGACTACCCACATAGCTGATCCCAGTTTCCAGTCCCTCAGGAAGTTGAGCTGATACTTCATCACCCAAAACCTCCATCTTAAACCACAAAGTTGGTGTAGCTCTAAGCTCCCATCCTAAATCACATTACTACTATCCTTCTGGCCCGAGGCCAGGCAAGCAAAAACACTCCACCCCGCATGAGATTTCTAAGACTTAGATATTACTTCCTGGAGGTAGAGGGCAAAGGCAAGATCTTTCTTATGGTAAAGTTCCTTTTTTTTTTTTTTTTACTACACACTGGTATTCTGGATGGGAAACTGAACAGCCCCATGTGATTCCTATGTAGCTTTCTTAGTATTAGTTGATAAACTGTTATTTGGGAACCTATGCCTAAAATTATACATTATTCCTTGTCCTACCACAATCTGGTCTTTAGTACAATTTGCTGAATAAGATGATATCTGATTGAATAAAAGTAAATTTGAACACGGCCTCTTTCTGTCTTTTCATAAATTCGTAATTATAAGCATTTATATTAATGATTTGGTGATACTTAAAAAATGGCTGGAAAATATGGAAAATGGGAGAAATGTAAAACATGTGCATTTAAAAAGGAAATATTACTAATTAAGCCATCTGGCATGTTGTCTTAAACATATTAGTTATTCAAAAATGGTACATCAAAGTGAATTTCAAACTGAAAAGAATAATTAAATTCAAACATATGATGATGTTTTGAGAAATTATGTTGTTATTTTAAAGGAAAATCCATGGTAAAACTGATGATCTTAGAAATCATCTATGCCAATGACAAAAGAGTTTAATAGGACCTCTAGATACGGTGTGACTTTCCTAAAATTAGATTCTGAATCAGGATTGCATGTAATACAAACCTAGTTACACTATCTGAAACAAATCAGGGTTGGTTTTTCTCAGGCACAAAGAACTCCAGAAGCAAAGCTCAGGCCTGGAGTGAATGCTGAAGGAAACCATTAAGTAGCTTTCTGCTCTACCATCCCTAGAGTGTGGCTTTTTCACTCCTGTTCTTCCAATGGCCTCTTCTCCGCAAGGCATTGTATCCATATTCCAGGGAAAATATAGTGGGCAAAACAAAACACAATAGGCAAAGTCTTATGCTTTCCAGTATAATTTGACTTACATCAAATTTGTCAAAACTGTGCTTTGTGACCTTCATGCAAGGAAGTATGGGGAAGTAAGTGTTATAAAAGAGGATCACCAAATAAAACTGAGGTTCTACGAGTTAGAGAGAAGGGGAGGGTAGTTGTAAGATGTATCAGTGCCTGCTGCATGTTTCTGCAACAAATATTTATTAAGTGACATTTTGTCCCAGACTCAGATAATAAAGTGGTGACCCAAACCGCATAACCCTTACTCCCTACCACGTTGGAATTTCAAGAATGGAAAAGAGCAAACCATAAACTAAAAAAACACAAACTCATGTAATTACAAATTGTGATGACATGTTATACAGGAAGGAAAGAAAAAGTGCTATGAAAAAAGGGATAGAGCATTGGGAGAGGTATAATCCACTTTGAATTGTGTGATAAGGAAAGGTTTTTATAAAGGAGTAATATTATTACTGAGATTTGAAGAAGTATCAGCTTTGTGGAAGGAAGGGAGGTCCAGGAGGTTGACAACAGAATACAGGAAACACTGAGTTTTATGATACTGACGTGTTTGAGAAAATGAGCATAGGTTAGTGTAGCTGGAATATGATGAACAAAAGAAATAACCTATATGAGATGGAAAAACAGAATGTTAGATTTGCCTTTACTTCAGATTCTTCTCCCCTTCATTTAAAATACTTGGATTCTAAGATACTCAGTTTCCCATGTGTCTGTCAGTTGGTCATACAGTGGGGAGGGGGGAGGTTTGAGTGTTGCTCTGATGCGGGAGGCTATGCCACCAGTATTCAAATACCAGCAGGGTCACCCACAGTGGACAGGTTTCAGCTGAGCTTCCAGACTAAGACAAACTAGGAAGAAGGAACTGACAGTCTATTTCAAAAAAGATTTAGCCAGTGAAAACCTTACGAATAGCAGCAGCAAATTGTCTGATACATTCCAGAAGATGAGCACCTCAGGTTGGAAAGCACTCAAAAGATGACCAGGAAAGAGCTGCCTCCTCAAAGTAGAGCTGACCTTAATGACATGGATGGAGTCAAGATTTCAGGACCTTCATTTGCCGATGTGCCACAATTCAAAATAAGAACAGCTGCAAACATCTATTAATAATAGGAAACTGGAATGTACGAAGTAGAAATCTAGGAAAATTGGAAGTCATCAAAAATGAAACGGTAAGCATAAACATTGATATCCTAGGCATCAGTGAGCTGAAATGGACTAGTATTGGCTATTTTGGATAGAACAATCATATAGTCTACTATGCCAGGAATGACAGCTTGAAAAGGAATGGTGTTGCATTCGTGGTCAAAAAGAACATTTCAAGATTTGTAATAAAATACAATGCTGTCAGTGATAGTATAATATCCATATGCCTATGAGGAAGACCAGTTAATACAACTATTATTCAAATTTACACACCAACCACTAAGGCCAAAGATGAAGAAACTGAAGATTTTTAACAACTTCTGTAGTCTCAAATTGATGGAATGTGCAATCAGGATGCATTGATAATTACTAGTGATTGGAATGTGAAAGCTGGAAACAAGGAAGAAGGATCAGTAGTTGGAAAATATGGCCTTGGGGATAGAAATGATGCCAGAGATCTCATGACTGAATTTTATAAGACCAATGACTTCTTCATTGCAAATACATTTTTCAACAACATAAACGGAGATGGAATACACAGGAATCAAATCGACTACATCTGTGGGAAGAAACTACGAAAAAGCTCAATATCATCAGTCAGAACAAGGCCAAGTGCTGACTGTGAAACAGGCCTTCAATTGCTCATATGCAAGTTCAAGTTGAAACAGAAGAAAATTAGACCAAGTCGTTGAGGGTCAACCCAGCTTGAATTTAGAGACCGTCTCAAGAATAGATTTAATATGTTGTACACTAATGACTGAAGACCAGACTAGTTGTGGAATGATATCAAGGACATCATATATGAAGAAAGCAAGAGGCCATTAAAAAGACCGGAAAGAAAGAAAAGACGAAATGGATGTTACAAGAGACTCTGAAACTTGCCCTTGAACATTGATTAGGTAAATCAAAAGGAAGAAATGATCAACATCCATGGAAGCAACAGTCAAGAAATGAAAAGGCGCATTGCATTGCACAAATCTGCTGCAAAAGATCTCTTTAATGTTTTGAAAAGCAAAGATGTTACCTTGAAGGCTGAGATGCACCTGACCCAAGCTATGGTGTTTTCCATGGCCTCTTATGTATGTGAAAGCTGAACGATGAATAAAGACTGAAGAAGAATTGACACCTTTGAATTGCGGTGTTGGAGAAGATTATTGAATATAACATGGACGGCCGAAGAATGAACAAATATGTCTTGGAAGAAGTACAACCAGGATACTCCTTAGAAGTAAGGATGGAGAGACTGCGTCTTACATACTTTGGACAAGTTGTCAGGAGGGATCAGCCCCTGGAGAAGGATATCATACTTGGTAATTACAGGGTCAGTGGAAAAGAGGAAGACCCTCAAAGAGATGGATTGACACAGTGGCTGCAACAATGGGCTTAAGCATAACAAACATTGTAAGGATGGTGCAGGACCGGGCAGTGTTTCATTCTGTGGTACACAGGGTAGCTATGAGTCGGAACCGACTTGAGGGCACCTGACAACAACAACATGCACACCATCTTTCTCCTTGTTATCCAGCAGGGTTATGCCCCTCCCTCTGGCAAATGTTGCTCATTGACTACTCAGGATTAATAGCTGTCTGTTTATGCTCTCTGACTTTGTTCTATATCATTCTGAGAGAGAGAGAGAGCACACATACTCAGATCAGAAGCTGCAATCTTTATAGCCTAGTCACAGAAGTAATATATCATCACTTCTGCCATATGCTATTATTCACACAGGCCAACCTTAGTACAACGTGTGAGGATACCTACACAAAGGTTTGAATTCCAGGAGGCAGGGAACAGTGGAGGCCATCTTAGAGATATCTTCACCACTCCTAGCTTGAGGGTGTGTCCTGGCACACGTTAAAGTGTAATAGTAATTTGTTAGGAAATGCCCATTTCCTACTTGTATTTCGGTAAAAACAAAACACACAAGCACACAGTCCAACCTTGTACCCCATAATATGGTAACAATAATTTCTATTTCAATTGATCTTGGAACATATCTGTCAGGGTTGTCTTTTTTTTTAATGCACTATTACTGATAAGAACAAGAAATAACACCCTCCCATATTACACATATGTATAATATACACATAATAATAAAGATCAGAAAGGGCTTCTGCACAGATACACATTGTTATGTTACGTGGACTTTTCCAAAGGCAAATGAAATTTATTGAATCAAGTGAGAAGTTTTCAAAAGATTGACATTAGGGAATTAATGCAATGCCCTTTATTAATAAGAATTTCATTCTGTCTTCTACTTAGTGACTGAGTTATATGGGAGCAAGATGGAAAACAATGAGGGAAGTAGGAGACTAAAAAAAAAAAAAAATCTGCGATAGCCAGGTTGATCCTAACTCATAGCGACCCTGTGAGACAGAGAAGAACTACTCCATAGGGTTTCCAAGGAGTGGCTAGTGGATTCGAACTGCTGACATTTTGGTTAGCAGCCAAATGCTTAACCACTGTGCCACCTGGGTTCCCAATGGGAGACTAGGTGAGAAAAAATTTATGACTTAGACTTGCTACTCAATCCCGTGAGCCAGTGGGATAGGCATCACTTGGGAGCTTGTTAGAAATACAGAATCTAAGACCCCACCTAAGAGTTAGAATGGCATTTTTAAAGTCCTAGATGATCCATATGCACATTAAAGTTTGAGAATCTCTAGGACGGTGGTTCTGAATTTGAGGAAGAGAGGAATAAAAATATTCGATATCCATTTTAGAGGTAACAGTAATAATAAATAACAGTAACAGTTCTCAGTTCATAGTTTCTTCCTTAGATTATGATATTCAGCTCCCATTCTCCTAGAAGATAATCATGAGATCTTTTTCATTCCCATAGTGCTCCATCTGAGGCTGTAGGAAAGGTTTTAATTACAAGAAGTTCACTATCATGTAATTAAAGAAACAGCCTAGGTTAAAATATATGTGTCTTCATTGTTTACATGAATTAGTAGCTTGGCTACTAAGAGGATTTTGCTGCCTAAAATTTCTTCCACCCTCAGAATTCTAGGGGATTTTTTTTTCCTGCGAAAAAGCTTGTGGTCACATCACATAATACAGAATAACAGAACTGAGCAATTTGAAAAGTGTGCTGAAAAGTGAAGATGCAGTTATTTTTCTTATTACAATTTGGTATTTTTGTTCTTCTTTACAAACAAAGCAGAGCTAATTTTCTTTATATTGGTAATATAATTTCTTTTCTTAAAGCAGAAAAGATTCCCATAAGGTATTCAACATAACCTTTTTTTTTTTATGATTTTACTTTTCCTTCTGTTATTTTTTATGGCTGAAACTTAATCCTTTCCTATGAGACAATCATGTCTAGCTTTTGAGGAAATGGTGGCATTTCTTCTCCATATCTCCCTGTTCTTCAATTTGTCCCATGTCCTTGGTCACACCAGTGACTCAGGGGGTGTCCATGGCTCTCAAGGCCACACCTCACAAAAAAAAAATGCCTTCCTCTTTCCATATCCTTACCCATAAACAATGCATTATAAAAGCTTCAGTTGCTACACTCCACTAATAAAAAAAAATGTACATTTAAAAATGCTTTCATTTATTGACCAATTTTTACAGTCAAGTGAAGAAACAGTTAAAGAAACATATTTCAAATTACAGTTGATGTGATAGGGCTATGTGTAGCATTAAAAAACAAAACAAGACAGAAAAACTGCTGCCATCAAGTTGATTTTGACTCATAGAGACCCTATAGGACAGAGTAGAATGGCCCCATAAGGTTGCCAAGGAGTAGCTGATGGATTCGAACTGCCGACCTTTTGGTCAGCAGCCAAATGCTTAACTACCACACCACCAGGGCCCCATATAGAGCATATGTGAGTGGAAAATAGACTGGGATCACTCTGGCATGAACAATAAACACTTCCCACCAGATTATCAGGGTAAAGAAAGGAATATGTCCTAACATTAGTTCAGGCATCAAGTAAGAAGAAGAGGAGATATTTAAGGGGTTTGGGGACTATGTTGAGGATGTTGGAAGGTGGGCAGAGAAGCTAATATTATGCGTGAAGTTCTAACAGTCCTCTTTGCATTTCTTCTGCAGATTCTAATCAGCCACCGCCATCTCCTGACAAATGGATCTCTGAGCTACCCAGGGAGAAAGTCAAGGATGCAGACATTGAAAAAAAAAATCACACCAATGTTTCTCAACATAAAGCTCTCACTAAAAAAAAAAAAAAAATTTTTTTTTTTTCTGCGTCTCTTCAAAACTTATTGTTCCAAGTCCTGCACCCATAGGAGAGGAAAACAGCAAGGGCATAGATTTCAGCAATTGATTTTTGTTATTCAAATGTTCACTGTTTTAGGCAAAGAGTTTGGAAAAAGTTAATGAGCACTAAATCTCCTTTATCTAAATTCTTTGAAGAGAGGGAGGACATTCCTTGCAGTTACTGGGAATAGAAATTTCAAAACCACCAGTAAAGGGTATGAATGATGCCTGGTGAATTATCGAAAACTGCCACTTTCAGATATTACTTTAAAATAATTGTGGTGAGACTCTACTTTAAATTCAACAACCGTTCATATCAGATCTTTTCCCCTATGAGAAATTTACCCTGTCTTTGTGATGTGATTGCCATCATCTGTCCCCCAATTACCCAGGGACAAAATGTGGGCATTATCTTTCATTTTCTTCCTTCATTTCCCAAATTTAATCAGTCCTTGCATTCTGCTAGATCTACTCCCTAAAGAGCACCATTTTGCATTTCTCCCAGTCTTTAACCTGGGTTGCTGTATCAGATGTTTAACTTTTGTTCCTGCTTATTGTATCCTTTGTCCTCCCCAAATCTACTCCTGAAATTTCTGAGTGATGGATTTTTTCTAAAATCTAAATCTACTTTAAAAGATCCAAAGACCCTATTGTTTTAAAATGAGATTTATATAATGTAGGCTAATAGATCCATCTGGCTCCCACCATCTATGGCTACTTCTTCCATTTTACTTTCTGTAGCAGCTCTATGGAGATGCTTCTTACCCTTGAACGTCTCATAGTTTCCTCCCCTTCAGGCTTTTACGGAATCCTTATCTAACTGAAACATAATATCCTTCCAATTCGATTCATAGTCAGCTTAAGACTACACAGAAATCCCAAAGTCCTGTGTGATTAATATTGTGATTCATATCAAACCCTCCATGTTCTTGCCCAGTATCTTGGGATTGGCTTCATCACAGCCATTGTCATACCATCATCTGTCTGCTTTGCTACCTCCCCATCCTCCTCTCCTCACTTTCCTTCTCACCCATCTTTCCTCCTTTCCCCCAGACTGTGAAGCATCTTGTTCATTTTTGCGTCTCCAGCAGTTAGCACAGTCCCTCACACGTATATCCTGATTGGATAAAAACCTGACTTCACTTTTTCCTTGTATTTCACCTAATAATCTTCCCACTCATAGAAATTCCTATAAAGTATAAGCCAAATTATGATTGCTTCCATGCCATTAACCTTAGATGCTTCGAATAAGACTGTTTCACTTTTAAGCAAATAAAGTGATATCTTCCTATGCTTAAGAATTGGAAATATTAAGTATGAAGCACACCTCATCATCATATCAGCACCCATGAGTCCACAGCCATCTAATTATCTAGAGGTATCTATCGTTGTTGTTGTGTGCCATCATGTTGGCTACAAATCATAGCAACCCTATATGACTGAGTAGAACTGACCCACAGGGTTTCCTGGGCTGTAATCTTTACAGGAGCTGATTGCCAGGTCTTTTCTTCTGCAGAGAGGTGGGTTCCAACTGAGACTTTTCGGTTAGCAACTGAGGTCAACATTTAATAAGGGGAAACTATGTAAAATGCGCTGGTCTTTGTGTCAAGCACACAGCCACTAAAGCATAGCTTCTTCACTCCTCCATAGTCTGGTGACAGAGAAGGACAGTAAACCAATGAAAAAAAGGCAAAACAAAAGTCACAAATTCTATGATCGCCATATAACTTAACTTTATTGGGTTTTCTTTAATGCCCACCTTTATTCTTTCAACACCTACGTGGTGTTTACTGTGAGTTAGGCACTGAGCCAGCCACCCAGGAAGCCACACCTTGAACAGGTGTGCAGTATTCATGGCCTACAATTGCATTTATTTACCTGTACCTAATTTCCTGTCACCTTTTCTGCTGAAAACTGCCAGGATGTCTATTCCTAACTCTAGCCAGCTTCCTAGCTCCCACACTCAGTGTACTTTACCCTGCTTCTTTATTGGCCCTGATGATATTGACACCTCTGCCAGTCACACATTGTCTTTGCAGGCTCTGGGATCCCTGACTTTCAATGCTTCTCTGCCTGTGTCTGCAAGGTGTGATGCAGTCTTTTGGTTTGGGTGGACATCACACACCACTACGGCTGATGTTTATACCATTCTGTCAAGTTCCAGGCAGAGGACTTTGGCATAACAACCTCTTTAGTCACTTGTTATTCTTGTCACCATTTTAGCAGCATCTGTCAGGCAGGGACACATGCTGTCTCTGTTTTGTATGATGTGACTGTCCTGGGTGATGTCACATTCCTCACAGGCATTCACTTAACACTGATCATGATGCTGGTGCTAAGACCTACTCATCAACGTTTCACGAATTACAAACATTTCAAGCAGGACTCACATTTTACTTTTAATATGATTTCAAAATGCCTTGAGATCCTCAGCATGATGTAATCCTATCAAAGTCAGAGTTGCTTTTGTTGCAGTTCTGAGCAATCCAATGTGTTGAGTTACCCTTGAGTGGCTGCGACAACCACAGCATTTCTAAAGAAAATATTGAAGCTCTTTATAATGATGGCTTAGGGGCTGGTCACATCACCAGGGCCATGTTGTTTACAAAAAGAAGACTTTTCAAAAGAAAATTTTATGAAATCAAGCATATTTCAAAGTCTCTATTTCTTACTATTTTGTACTGAACTTTACCTTCTCATTTGAAACACAAAAGCTATTTGATAGAGTTTATTCCCCTGAAATTTCAGTTTTTTCCAAAATGGTAGGTAGGTAGTCTGTAGTTCTACTTGTGCTTTAGCTTACAGGAAATCTCAAGATTTACTATTTAATTGGTCCCATAGGTGTTGAGAGTCTGCATCAGCATAAAGACAGACAAAGCACAAGAAAAGGTGAAGCCACGAAGGCATAGTAGAAAATGCACTGGTCTGGGTCAGGAAATTCACTCCTGAGTGAATATACCCATAGCATTCACTTATATCTGTTTCCTTAGTATTCAATAAATGTAAATACTAATTACCTCTGCCTTCCCACATCAAACCAATTTTTATGAGAAACAAAACAAAGAGAATGAGAATGCATATAATAAAATATTACGTACGTATAACACATTATTACCATTATTATTGTCATTGTTAAACAAATATCAAATATACTTGAATAGGCATATTAGACAACTAAAACAAACATTCAAACTTTACTTATTTTCTTAATAACCAAAAAAGTTCAAATTAAAAATTATTCTTTACTTACATAGCCATCCATTGAATGTACTCTAAGGTAATGCTTAAACATGGTCTTCATTGTTGTTTGTGCCTAGCTTTATTCCTATTCTAAGCAAATCACTTTCTCTGTCTTTGCAAATATAGGCCAATTTAGTTTGAGTGACCACTTCCTCAGCCTCAAATGATCTAGCAGGATTGTTCTAAGCTAATGATGGCAACTTAGCTTGTCTGTGCTGATGACTGGTTCAGGGGTAGGTATGTGACTCAACTCTTGATATTACGTGTGTGTGCGCGGGTATGTTGAGGTGTGGTGTTGTTGTTAGTTGCTGTAGAGCTAATTCTGAGTCATGGAAGCCCCATGTGCATGAGAGTAGAGCTGTACTCCGTAGGATTTCCAAGGCTGTGAACTTTTGGAAGCAGGTCACTAGGCCTGTTTTCCAAGGTGCCCCTGGGTGAGGTCGAACAGCCAACCTTTTAGCTAGTAGCCAAGCACCTAACCATCTGTGACACCCAGGGACTCGTGTGGGTGTGTATATTAAAATGAATGTCCCATAGAAAAAGCAGAATAGCCATGACTTTCCACATCTAGTAATTCTGTCAATAGAATTTAGGAAATGTATTCACACATGTAATCCTTAAAGGAAATAAAAAGTTTGTAAGCGTTATAAGTGGGCATTGAGAACAGGGAGTATTGGAGAGAAATATAGTTTTACAGGGTCTGAGTTTAAAAAACTGGACAATCTCAGAGAAGAAAGAAAGATAGATTAGATAAATAGATGATAGATAGATAGATAGATAGGTAGGTAGGTAGATAGGTAGGTAGGTAGATAGATAGATAGATAGATAGATAGATAGATAGATAGATAGATAGATAGATAGATAGATGATAGATAGATAGATAGATAGATAGATAGATAGATAGATAGATAGATAGATAGATAGATAGATAGATAGATAGATAGATAGATAGATAGATAGAAAGAAAGAAAGAAAGAAAATAGATAGAATATACCATGGATGACAAAAGAATGAGCAAATCAGTCTTGGAAAAAGTATGACCAGAATGCTCCTTAGAAGCAAGGTTGGCGAGACTATATTTCACATAGTTTGGACATGTTATCAGGAGGGTTCAGTCCCTGCAGAAGGACATCAGACTTGGTAAAGTAGAGAGTCATTGAAAAAGAGGAAGACCCTCAATGAGCTGGACTGACACAGTGGCTGCAACAATGGGCACAAGCATTGCAACAATTGTGAGGGTAGCGAAGGACAGGGCAGTGTTTCATTCTATTGTGCATGGGGCCACTATGAGTCAGAACCAACTCGATAGCACCTAACAACAGTAGTACGTATACATTATTACTACTACTTCTACTACTATTATTTAAATAATATTTTCTAAAATATATATGTGTGTATATATATATATGGCTCAGGCGAGAATTCTTCTCTTATCCTTGGCGTCCCAAATACACTGAATCCAAAGAGTACAACTTTTCTCAGCAACACACTCCAGAAAACATCTAATCACAGGTAGCAGCCTATCCTAGACATACTTTCACCTAGGTCAACTCTCCTCCATCTCTGAGCTATTGCTGCTAAGGTCCTATATCCCCGTTATCTCCAATATCCAACATTTTCTGAGCCTTATACTGGGTTATACAAACCTAATCAGACTCTCTTGTCTGGCTTATCCTCCTTAGCTATTCACTCCATATTTCGTCCTGAATGTCCCCTCCCCCCCTTTTTTTTGTATATCTGAGAATAAAAGTCATTCACCTTTTCTGTCACCACCTTGAATTTCCCTTAAAAATCATGCCTCATTCCTCAACATTTCCACCAGGGGAAGGAAATTTTAGTACAAAGAAAAGCATGTAGGTATCTCTGTGCTTCATGATGAAAAAAGTTAAAGTTGTTGCTTTTTCTACTTCTTACAGTTACATCCTAAAATAATTTCTATTCTTGTCAAAAACTAATTATCTTAGATACAGAATTCAATACCCTTTCTCAATGCATAAACTTTGCTTTCTGTGTGGAATCTGCTAATGAAAAGTGTGGCTGCCATTGCAATTTGAAGTTTCATGCAAAACCAATTTAACTCTAAACCTGGATATCTTTTTTTTTTTTAAAAAAAAATTATATTACTAGATGGCGGCTTAGGTAGGTGCACCATAACGACTCCCAAAAACAAAGGCTCAAAAAACTAAGTAAAACAAACACAAATAATGACCTTGGATCCCAGAACATCAGATGAAAAGTTGAAGAAACAGACTAAGCACCAACCGAAAGGAGAGACAGAATGAGGCCAGTGGGAAAACAAAGATTTGTGGATAAACTGTGCCCTGACAGCCAGCATGGTGCGGAGTAGCCATTTTGGGATGGCATCGAGCAACAATCCAGTTTCAGGAACCCAAGAAAGCAACCTCAAGGGGAACATAGCTGGTGGCAGAGATTCTGTGCAAACAACCCGGGAAAGAAATGATGAGGTGAGCAGGATGTGTCCTGGGGCCAGAGTGTGAGAGTGGCATAGCTTTGAAGCCAGGCAACCACAGGGAAGTGCTTCTAGAGCAAAGGGGAGTAGAGCATATTGTAGGAGACTAAGGGAAGGAGACAGAATAGACAGGGAGTACACACGTGCAGAGGAGCAAAAGGGGGTAGAGAAGGGTAGGCCAGAGTGCCAGTACCTGTGGTGAGTGCAAAAAGGGAGGGAGTGAGGAATTAGTGCAGGGACTGCTTGCCAGTGACAGCACCCAGCCATTTAGATAGGAGACACCCAACAAAAAGTCAACCCACAGAGTAACAACTAGAAGCCACCCCCACACATACAGCCCCAGGATATGCTCTGTGCAAATTGTCACCCCTCCCTGCCTCTGCAGACTTTCCTTCAATCTCCTCCCTTCCCAGACATGACTGCCATCTGTAGTAACAGGCATAAGACCCACCCTGTCCTCATATACTCCCTGAGGTACAGGCCTTCTGTGCAAACCCAGGTAGGCTCCCCTTCTCTCCTCCCCATATCCTGGATGCTAGGGCCTCCGCCTATCTCTCATTCCTGCCCATAGACCCATACAGGCTGAGCAGGACTCCAAGCAGGACTGCATAAGACCCACCCTGTCCTCATATACTCCCTGAGGTACAGGCCTTCTGTGCAAACCCAGGTAGGCTCCCCTTCTCTCCTCCCCATATCCTGGATGCTAGGGCCTCCGCCTGTCTCTCATGCCTGCCCATAGACCCATACCAGCTGAGCAGGACTCCAAGCAGGACTGCTGAACCCAACAGGCCAAGCAGGACTCCAAGCCCTGAGGAGCCAACCCCTACCTGTCTGAGCAGGACTCCACAGACTGCCCAGCTGACTCCCCCTTACCCTCACTGAGTGGGTTCTGCACCCTGCCATGATAAACCCATCCCTGGCCAAGTTAGACTCCATGTCCTGGCCTGTCAATTGCTTCCCGGCCATGCAGTCCTCTTTACCCTATCCTGCCTGCCTGTCTGTGATGGTTAAGTTTGTGTGTCAAATTGACTGGACCATGATTCTCAGTGGTTTGGCAGTTATGTAATGATGTAGTTATCCTCCATTTCATGATGTATGTAATCAACTCCATGACGTGATCTGATGTGTTCAGCCAATCATTTGTAAGGGGAGTTTCCTTGGCGGTGTGGTCGGCATCTAATATATATGGACGTTCTGGTAAAGCTCTCTGGCTTTTGCTCTCTCTGGGCCCCACATCCAACTCATCATCATCTGAGCCTGCTGTATTGCCTGCCAATCTTAGGATTCATCAGCTTCTGCAACCTGTGAGCCAGCAGTCTGCTGTCTTACCTACTGATCTTTTTCTTTTTTAATCTTTATTGTGCTTTGAGTGAAAGTTTACTAATCAAGTCAGTTTTTCATAAAAAAATTTACATACACTTTGCTAGGTACTCTTAGTTGCTCTCCACCTAATGAGACCGCATACTCCTCTCCACCCTGTGTTCCCTGTGTCCATTCAGCCAGCTTCTGTCCCCCCCCCCCTTCTCATCTCCCCTCCAGGCAGGAGCTGCCCACATAGTCTCATGTGTCTACTTGAGCCCACAAGCTCACTCCTCACCAGTATCATTTTCTATCTTATAGCCCAGTCTAATCCCTGTCTGAAGAGTTGGCTTTGGGAATGGCTCCAGTCTTGGGCTAACAGAAGGTCTGGGGACCATAACCTCTGGGGTCCTTCTAGTCTCAGTCAGACAATTAAGTCTGGTCTTTTTATGAGAACTTGAGGTCTGCACCTCACTGCTCTCCTGCTCCTTCAGGGATTCTGTGTTGTGTTCCCTGTCAGGGTAGTCATCAGTTGTAGCCAGGTACCATCTAGTGGTCTCAAGATGATGTAGTCTCTGATTTATGTGCCCCTTTCTGTCTCTTGGGCTCTTAATTACCTTGTGTCTTTGATGTTCTTCATTTTCCTTTGCTCCGGGTGGATTGAGACCAATTGATTCATCTTAGATGGCCACTTGCTAGCGTTTACGACCCCAGATGCCACTCTTCAAAGTGGGGTGCAGAATGTTTTCTTAATAGACTTTATTATGCCAATTGACCTAGCTGTCTTCTGAAACCATGGTACCCAAACCCCGACCCCTGCTACTCTGGTATTAGAAGGGTTTGGTTTATTCAGGAAAATTCTTTGCTTTTTTTAACCTGCTGATCTTGGATTCATCAGCCTCTGCAACTACATGAGTCAGGAGAAGCCTCCAGCCTGATGCTTAAACCATGGACTTAGGATTTGCCAGCCTCTGCAACTGTGTGGGCCATTTCCTTGAGGTAAATCTCTCTCTCTCTGTCTACATATAAATATATAATGTGTGCGTGTGTGTGTGTGTATTCATATGCTTCCCTGGTTTTGCTTTTCTAGAGAACCCAGCTTAAGACAACCTCCCTGTATCCCATCCCGAGCTTCTCAATAACTGCTCTTGCCACCACAGAGGGAGAACATTATCCCCCAAGAGCTGTGAAAGGATTCTGACCACTCAACCCTTGGTACATCACATTGAGGAAGGGGTCTATGTGCCCACCACCAAGCAATCCTCCAATGATGTAGGACCCTAATACGTGTGTGACTCACCATACCCATCAGTGAGAAGAAAGCATACCCAGCCAAATGACAGCACCAAACCAGCAGGCAGGCAGACAGACAGGCATTTTTTAGATATTTCTTCACAACAACAACAACAAAAAAACCCTAGTTGTAAATTATAACTCCTATGAGATGTCCAAACCTGTGAAGGTTCCTTTTGACTAAATATTGAACCTTGTTTTCTTGTTAACTCTTTCCTAAATCAATATTTTATTATATGGCCCTTAAGAGCTTGTTACTACCATACTGAATAGAGAAAAAAAAAAAAAGATAGGGCTAAGAAAGAGTGGAACAAAGGTATGTTCTTTCTATCATATAAAGTAAAAGCTAAGTCATTCACTCCATGCATTCTTTCCTTGGGTTCACCCAAATTTCTGCCTGACTCATCCCAAGAAGGTGGCTTTGGGCAGGCCTTTAACCAACATTCGTGTGGGAAAAAGAAGTCTCCGATTTTGAAGAATCTAGTAGGTATATGTCACTGTACATCACAATCAATAGCCATGGAAACAGCAGTCAAGAAATCAAAAGATGCATTGCCTTGGGTAAATCTGCTGCAAAAAAAAAAAAAAAAAAAAAAGGACCTCTTCAAAGTGTTGAACAGCGAAGATGTCGCCCTGAAGACTAAGGTGTGCCTGACCCAAGCCATGGTATTTTCAATTGCATCATATGCATATGAAAGCTGGACAATGAATAAGACTGAAGAAGAGTTGATGTCTTTAAATTGTGGTGTTGGTGAAGAATATTGAATATACCATGGACTGCCAAAAGAACGAACAAATCTGTCTTGTAAGAAGTGCAGCTAGAATGGTTCTTAGAGGCAAGAATGGCGAGACTGTGTCCTACATACTTTGGACATGTTGTCAGGAGGGATCAGTCCCTGGAGAAGGACATCATGTTTGGCAGAGTACAGGGTCAGTGGAAAAGAGGAAGGCTCTCGACAAGGTAGATTGACACAGTGGCTGCAACAAAGAGCTCAAGCATGACAACGATTGTGAGGATGGCGCAGGACCAGGCAGTGTTTCGTTCTGTTGTGCATAGGGTAGCTATGAGTCGGAACCTACTTGACTGCACCTAGCAACAATAACAACAATGGTAGGTATATGTCACTGTACATTAGAAATTAAACAGTTTTTACCTTGGTCAGTCCTTCACTAAGAACACAGGGTCAGAGCTTCTTCCTGCAACCGTTGGAGACAGAAAAGAAAGCAAATTTTCTCTAAGTGTCAAAAGAAATTACCTTAGGCTAACCACCAGAACATTTTCCAATTTTTTTTATACAATTTGAAATCCACAAACAAAGACTTAGAGAAATTTGGAATACCAAATACCTCTTCCTTACCATTAATTTGGAGAGTATGTTAAACAAGATCAAATCTTGATCAATTAAGAAACAAAAATGATTTAACTTTTCCTTTGGGTAAGCTTTTGAAACAGCTTACCAATTCTATAAAAAGGTGACCTATTTGCCTTCTGTCCTGAGGAAGTCATAGAATCACATTTACATATGCCGCACATTAAAGACATTGCCCTTAGTCATCATTATTCTTGAATGTCAGGATGGCACACTGTTGCAATTTGCCAGCACAGCACGTAATTTATACATACGGAAAAATATATTTAATAGTTTTTAGATGAAAAGCCAGGGGCAATTGTAAGGCCATTTTGTGTATCCCTCTCTTCAATTTCTCCTGGGTCCTGAAGTATTAGGAGATGGTGATGACCAGAATTCCTTCAGCACCAGGTGATGTTTCAGAGGCACGAAAATCAGGTATAGTGTAACACTATGTCTTAAAGTCATTTTGTCAGTAGTCTGTTTAGCTTATGCCCTTGGGCAGCCTTATGGAAATGGACATACCAACTCTGTTTCAAACATAACCAGTCTTGCACAGTGGATGAAATCTTAAACTCAAAGTCAGATCATTGGCATTTGAGTCTAGTGCTGTTACTTAAAATCTGCATAATAGTGATCAAGTTACTTATCTGCTTTGAGTCCATTTTGTTGTTGTTGCTAAATGAAGATAATAGTAACTGCCTTATGTGAACCATTCTGTGCATCAAATTCATCAATGTTGTGACCTGGACTACTAAATGCATCACTACACAGATCCTAGTTATGGTTCAGTGAAGCTGGAAGGTTTTATCTCCATACCTAAGAACTCTCCCTCTAACATCTTCTTAACATAATTCACTCCCTCGGGTTAAGGTATTGAAAATTTCATTTTGAAATGTAATTCTACTCTTAGGAAACTATAACTTCCTAAGCTTCCTAAGAGTAGAATTACATTTCAAGTCAGTCAGAGCTTAAAACTGTTTATCTAGCAGTGTTCATTGACTAGGACTAGCTTGTGATAAAGTTTACAAAAGAGATGCCATAAAAATATGCATTAAAAAAAAAGGCAACACAGGCTAAGTAAAGGGTTGCAAATGAGTGTCCAGAGTAAAAGATAGCAATTTTCTTTCTTCACCGCACAGCGGAGTTTAAAATATTTTCAGCCAACAATTAAAAAATAGAATATGCCCAAAGAAATCTGGATTTCTGGTGTATTTTTAATAATTAGATTAGAAACACTTGGCATGGTTTCCAGGAAGCAACCATCCATAGAAGCTGAGTAGTAGGTACCACTAAATGTACACTCTGACTTGCCACAATGCCCATGTAAGTTGGCAGTCCTTTGGAGAAGCCAGACAGAAGTGCTTTTTCTCTGTTCCTCTCCCTGCTGGCACCTTTAGGCCTCAGAACCCCACCCCCACCAGCAGCACCACTGAGTCCTAATGTTTGCTACCAGAGTTAAAATGATACCATTCTGTGCTAACCACCCCTTCCTCAAGAAGTCAGGAAGGCATAGTGCCTTAGGGTGTCTGTTAGCAGGATTAACAAGATACAATTAATCATGGAGACTGGAAGTATAAAATAGCTGGGAGAGGAAATTTCCTTTGTCTCTTGAGCTATGGTGCCAGTGGGGCATGTGTAGCATTAGGCTCACAGCCCACCTAAGTGCACCTACCTGGCCAGGGGGATTCGGGTAATAGGTAGGCCCCATTGTGTCCCTCAGCCGTGATGCCGGCGGGGGGTGAGGAAGGCGGCAGGCATTGAAGAACCTGTATTCATCAGGACAGTTTCCAGAAGCCAGGGGGGATTGGCCTGTCATATAACCCTCCCACTCAAGTCTGTCACTCAGGACACCAAGTGAGGCGTGTGCGGGAAGGCTGTCATCTCTGCCCAGACAGCTTTTGAGCCAGGGGAACTGTTAAATACTGTCCACTTCTTATTGTGAGTTATAAAAGCTACTTCCCATGTGCTAACGTGTTCGGGCTCTGATTGGAAGGATGTCATGTTTACGAAATGATCCATATTAGTCATCAGCTCCCTTTTTCTAATGGCCTCCTGGCTATCTGGAACTCAGGGATGATCCCAGAGTATATTGTATATTGCCGATTTGCCATGTTGCACCTCAGATTCAGTGCAGCGAAGCAGCATCTGGCAATGCTGTCACTCACCCCAGCCCTCTCACTTGCCTCTCCATCAAAGCAAGTTACCTGTCTGGTTTCTGGACTGGGAACATTGGACCACAATTCAAAAAACACTGAGGGAAGATTCAAACTGATCAATTTGGGCTAGGTATTAGCCACTACTCTGATTTTTTATGCCCAAAATCATAGGGCAAAATGTCCTATTTATTTAGTAAAGGTTTGCGATCTATCTATGAAAGGAGTTTGGGAATGCTGTGTGTGATGGAAATTAGCTTTTACTAAAAGGAGAACGAGCTAGGGAGATATCCTTAAAGATACCTGCTACAAAGAGAATTGCATATTTAAGCAACATGGTAAATTTTTTCTCTACACTGACCACTTATTAAAATATCCTGTGCTGAGACTGGGGTGTGGTGTGGCATGGTGAAATCTCAGTGTTGGGGCCAAGTTCATGTGCACACAAATTGGACACATGCCAGAACAACCACAGACTAGAGGAGGGAAGAAGTTTTTCATGGGTACCACACAGATTATGCAGAATAATGTGGTAAACTGACCGTGCAGAAATCTTATCTTCGTGTACATGAAAATGACCTTCAAAAATGGAGACATACCTGCATTTTAAGTTGGTCTGAAGAATGCTCATTAATTCCTTGCAGTCTTATCATTATTGTACCATGCACAGACCATTGCTGCAGTGACAGTACCAGGCTGCTGACTTCTTAACTCCCATACTATTGTCAAATTTGCCTTCCTATTATATTACTCACCATATGTTGGCGAGTTCTTTATCTCTTCCAAATATTCCGTGCTATCTAGTTTATGGTAGCTGTTTTCTAAGATGTGACCTAAACACTCTCTACAAGTGTAAAAACTTTATTCCTGACTAAGGTTTCTGACCTGATGTCCTGTCAAGTTGAGCAAAAGAAAAGCTTTGGAGAGATACTTTCTTCACAACTCTTTGTAAAGCAGCCCATTTCTAAGTCTCATTATTAGTCAGTTCCTGACCTTCTTAACTCTGCTGAAGTGGGGTCTTATCCCTTAATGGAGAGGCATAGTGTGAGGTACTCCCACACAGGGAAAGGAAGGAGTTTTTGTTCACAGCTGACACACTTGGGTCAGGACAGAGAATGCCACTTAGTGCTTAGCACGTCAGAGTGAAACAAGAAAGCAAGAAAGGGAGAGAGGGAAGAAGAGGGGGATCAAGAAAGGGAGAGACAGAAGGTCATAGAAAGGGAAGAAGGAGGGAGGAAAGAAGGGAAGAAGCTAGGGAGAAAGGAGGGAGGGAGGAAGGGAGGGAGGGAGGGAGGAAGGGAGGAAGGGAGGAAGGGAGGAAGGGAGGAAGGGAGGAAGGGAGGAAGGGAGGAAGGGAGGAAGGGAGGAAGGGAGGAAGGGAGGAAGGGAGGAAGGGAGGAAGGAAGGAAGGAAGGAAGGGAGGAAGGAAGGAAGGAAGGAAGGAAGGAAGGAAGGAAGGAAGGAAGGAAGGAAGGAAGGAAGGAAGGAAGGAAGGAAGGAAGGAAGGAAGGAAGGAAGGAAGGAAGGAAGGAAGGAAGGAAGGAAGGAAGGAAGGAAGGAAGGAAGGAAGGAAGGAAGAGAAAAGAAGAAGAAAACAAAGTTTATGTTCAAATCACCACTTTAAGTTCAGTCCAAAAATAGTGTCAGGAGTTGAAGCAAAAAAAAAAGTCTAATGATGATCACTAAACCAGGAAAGTGAAAAGTGAAACACGGAGATCTGAGCTTCATGAATGGAGATAATTTAAAGTCTTTCTGGCTGTGTAGCCTCTATGCTAATCTCAGTTTTATTTAATTCTGAACAAGCAAATTTAATTTAACATGGACTGCAACAGAAACCCTGAAGCAGCCCCAAATTTCACTTCCCTCTTTCCCACATCTCAAAATACTACTCCAGAGAAATAATAGAAAAGACATCAAGGAAAGATGGTTTCTATGACCCCTCCCTAACTTTTACTAGAAGGAACGACAATGAAGGAGAAAGGAGGTCTTCTACCACCCTCCAAAAAGCCTGCACAGTATCAAGGTGTTCTGTTTACTGTTGCTGCGTAACCGAAACAAAAACTCATGGCTTGAAGCAACAGTTCAGACTCCTAGATACTGTGAGTCAGGAATTTGCACAGGGCACTGCAGAAGCAGCTTGTCCCTGCTCTGTCATATCTAGGACCTCATTTAGGGGGATTCAGTGGCTGGGAAATCAGAACCCTATGGGAGACCAACTGATGCATCTTAGATGGCTGCTTGCTAGCATTTAAGACCCCAGACACCGCTTTCCAAAGTGGGATGCAGAATGTTTTCTTAATAGATTTTATTATGTCAATTGACTTAGATGTCCCCTGAAACCATGGTCCCCAAACCCCCACCCCTGCTACGCTGGCTTTCGAAGCATTCAGTTTCTTCAGGAAGCTTCTTTGCTTTTGGTTTAGTCCAGTTGTGCTGACCTCTCCTTTAATGTGTGTTGTCTTTCCCTTTACCTAAAATAGTTCTCGGCTACTATCTAATTAGCGAATACCCCTCTTCCTCCCTCCCTCCCCACCCTCATAACCATCAAAGGATATTTTCTTCTGTGTTTAAACTTTTTCTCGACTTTTTATAAGAGTGGTCTCATACAATATTTATCCTTTTGCAACTGACTAATTTCATTCAGCATAATGCCTTCCAGATTTCTCCATGTTAAGAAATGTTTCACGGATTCATCACTGTTCTTTATCGATGTGTAGTATTCCATTGTGTGAATATACCATAATTTATTTATCCATTCATCAGTTGATGGGCACATTGGTTGCTTCCATCTTTTTGCTTTTGTAAACACTGCTGCAGTGAACATGGGTGAGCATATATCTGTTCATGTAAAGGCCCTTATTTCTCTAGGATCTATTCCAAGGAGTAGGATTGCTGAATCCTATGGTAGTTCTAGCTTTTTAAGGAAGCGCCAAATCGATTTCCTAAGTAGTTGTACCATTTTACATTCCCACCAGCAGTGTATAAGTGTTCCAGTCTCTCCACAACCTCTCCAACATTTATTATATTGTGTTTTCTGGATTAATACCAGCCTTGTTGGAGTGAAATGGAATCTCATTGTAGTTTTGATTTGCATTTCTCTAATGGCTAATGATCAGGAGCATTTCCTCATGTATCTGTTAGCTACCTGAATGTCTTCTTTGGTCAAGTTTCTGTTCATATCCTTTGCCCATTTTTTAATTGGATTATTTGTCTTTTTGTAGTTGATTTCGAAGTATCATGTGGATTTTAGAGATCAGCCTGAAATATCTTAGCTAAAAACTTTTTCCCAGTCTGTAGGTAATCTTTTTACTCTTTTGGCAAAGTCTTTGGATGAGCTTAGGTGTTTGATTTTTAGGAGCTCCCAGTTATCCAGTTTCTCTTCTGAAGTTTGTGCATTGTTAGTAATGTTTCGTATACTGTTTATACCATGTATTAGGGCTCCTAGCGTTGCCCCTATTTTTTCTTCCATGATCTTTATTATTTTATATTTAGGTCTTTGATCCATTTTCAGTTAGATTTTGTGCATGATGTGAGGTATGGCTCTTGTTTCATTTTTTTGCAGATGGATATCCAGTTATGTCAGCACCATTTATTAAAAAGATTGTCTTTTCCCCATTTAACTGACTTTGGGATTTTGTCAAATAGCAGCTGCTTATATGTGGATGGGTTTACATCTGGATTCTCAATTCTGTTCCATTGGTCTATGCACCTGTTTTGACTACTGTGGTGGTGGTGGTATAATAGGTTCTAAAATCAGGTAGAGTGAGGCCTCCCACTTTGTTCTTTTTCAGTAATGCTTTCCTTATCCAGGGCCTCTTTCCCTCCCATATGTAGTTGGTGATTTGTTTCTCCATATCATTAAAAAGTGTCGCTGGAATTTGGATTGGAATTGCATTGTATGTATAGATGGCTTTTGGTAGAATAGACATTTTTATAATGTTAGATCTTCCTATCCATGAGCAAGGTATGTTTTTCCACTTGTGTAGGTCTCCTTCGGTTTCTTGCAGTAGTATCTTGTAGTTTTCTTTGTATAGGTTTTTTACATCTCTGGTAAGATTTATTCCTAAGTATTTTATCTTTTTGCTGGCTACTGCAAATGGTATTGATTTGGTGATTTCCTCTTCAATGTTCTTTTTGTTGGTGTAGAGGAATCCAACTGATT